>NC_041023.1:28666612-28966612 GCF_900634625.1 Parambassis ranga | reverse complement strand
AGGCCGTTCCCTTTGTATCCTCCCCTCCATCCTCCAGTATTACAGCTAGTGAAGTCTTCTCCAATCATCCATCACTTCCTCCCACTTCCTCCTCTACTCCTTGCCTCTCCTCTACTGTCATCCCCACCACCGCTATCCCAGGTCCACAGCTGGCTCTTTCTGCTGCCTCCCACCCTACTCCCACTTGTCCCATCTCCTCCTCTACATCTGCTGGAGGACTCCAGCCAGTGACCACAAATGTTCCTTCAGTCCAGCCAACTTTGGTCCACTCCCAGCCGCAGACAGCAGCCCTGCCTGGGCAGACACACGTGCACTGTGGGGAATGTGATGCAAGGTGAGAGGTGGTGAAACTCCTTTGATTATTGATTTAACACAAACTGAAATACACTGGAATCAGTATGTACAACATTTTCGAAGGGACCAAAGGCCCTTTCTATCCTGGCGTCCACCAGTTTCTGCTGTAGAAACCATAGAAGGCCTGAAAATCAACCAAATAATCACTTAATTTTTGTTTTGTGATCAGTGAACCGACAATCATGTCTTACTTGTTGTGTTAAGACACCCAGAGTGTTTAAGTTTTTTACAGAATCATCTTAGTGCAAACAATTTTCTGTGGGCAAATTTTGAAATGAATAAATATCACACATATTTAGGTCTATTAGGTCTGTTCGTCACACGATGCTTTTAGGTACTATTGGAAAGTTCAGTAAAAATGTGCATCTTAAACCCAGTGGTAGTAAGTGATTTGTGTGTTTTTCTCAGGTGTGAGGCATCCTGTGAGTCTCAAGGCAAACCGGATGACATTCAAGCTCTGGACAAGAAGCTGCGGTCTCTCTTCATGGACCTCGGTGGAGTGGTGACATCCACGCAGGGAGACATATTAGCGGGTGACCCTGCCTCTGTAGCAGCTGCGGGAGGCACATCGTCTCCAATAGGCCCCTGCTCTACCTCCTTCACTTCTGCCACAGCACCTAGCTCTGGCCAGCCAGCCAACCCCCCACAGCCTCCCTCCAGCCTGGCGCTGGGGTCACCTGCACCAATCCAGGGCCCGGGGACGCCCATCTCCAACCCTGCACAGACTGGTGGGCAATAGAATATGTTGATCTATTGGTTAATGTGTTTTTTAACATTGCTTACTGATTTAATGGTTTCAATTTCCACAGCCATCCCTGCCCCATCCTTAGGCCAGACCACTCCATCTAAAACCCCCTTATCCAGGGTACCGGTGAGTTTTATATTACATAGAAATGTGGCCAGAGAGAAGAGCATGTGCATGTTTTTAGGTGAACCTGTACAGCTGATCTACATTGAATAGGTCAGAGATGATATAGTTTAGGAGCTATGTGTATGTTTCCACCCACTTTCCTTCATCTGGCATGAAAATTCCTTTTTCTTAACATTCACTGTTCTTGTAACCTCTACAAATCCTCTCTCCTGTCTTTTCCTCACATCTCCTTCTCTGGGATCAGGCCAGTTCTCCTCCTTCAGAGCTCCTGCCATCATTCCCTGGACCTTGTCTCATACAGGTGTTTTTTTCTTGCCATTTTTTTAAGACTGCAAAAGGATGCTTACAATATTTGTGATGTTTTATCTCTCCGTCCGTCTGCATTAGATCTAGTTTTGAAGATTGAATGGTGCTTTTGCTCATTTTTCACAGTCTTCCATAATAAATATATGATATCAGAAAACACACTTCAGGATCATAGAGAGTGGGAGTGAGAGGATGAACACGAAACAGACTTCAGAGTTCTGCAGGGCAGAGAAAGAACTGACTTTAATTTCTAGACTGTTTTGTTGTGGCTGTGAATGCTCCAGTCTAAAAATAGTCACCCCTTTTAAGCAGACGAGCACACTGAATAGAAAGATATGACTCTTTTATGAAAAATCTGACCTGCCACGTTCCAGCATTCACTTCTCGGCTCTTATGTAACTCTCCTGAGCTGAGACTCATCCTGTTTGATTAAGATAATCCTGCCGCAGCTGGACTTCACAAGGGATTTGATTTTAATGATTTATTTTTTAATTGTGGTTAATTGCTCCAGAGAATGAAAGGCTCTGCACTGCCTCCACATTACAGTAACTCAGTAAAAATATCTTGCTAATAAGGACCAGTGTATCCAGGGGGGGATTCAGTTTTATTTGTGTAACATTTTACAACCGAACTTGTCTCCAGACGCTTCACAGATCCCAGGGCCTGTTCTGTTAGCAGAAATATTCATACCTATAACAACAAATCATTGTGTTTTATTTCCTCACTTGAAGTATGCAACCTCACCACTAGACGGCACTATACTCTACAGTCTGGTCCTTTAATTACAATTGAACAAAACAAACAAATCAGTAAATAAGTTTAAAATAAAATAAATCAGTGTAGTTTACTCTTTATTTTTACTTTTAACCACACCTTTTAAAACACAAAACCTGATATGAAGGATAATCTGAAACATAATCTGTGCGCTCTGCTGTCAAATTTATAAATAACTTGCACAGGGAATCCATACCTGCATGTATACATATGACCAAAAGCACACAGATAAAAAATAGTGTTAGCATAGCCATGGTCTCCTCTGTTCCAGTAAAGGCACTGTAATGCTAGCCTTAGTCACCCTTAGTCATGAATCTGTAATCTGTTTCTCAGCCAGAACCTAAAGACCTGAGGACAACCAGTCAAAAACTGAAACTGTGTATGTGTGTGTGCTTTAGGCTGATCTGTGTGGCTTATCTATAACCATTTGTCAGTGGCCAGGCTTGTGTGTGTTTGCTTATATTATGCATGTCTAACAGTGGGTCTGTGATTATCTTCAGTCCCAGCAGCCTCTAGAAGACCTGGATGCCCAGCTGAGGAGAGCACTTAGCCCAGAGACTGTTCCTGTGAGCTCACACACGCAGGTAAACTGACACATATGAAAACGGTTTATAAATTCAGTGAAACTAGTCAGTGGTAACCTGTTTGCTCCTCTCTCTCTATGCTGGTTTCAGGCCTCTCATGGTGGTGTACCTTCAGTGGGTCAACCAAGTATGTACATTGTATTTCACTAACATGTAATTCTTTCTATCTGTGGTTCTATATGATCTGAATGATTTATAATCTGTCTTTTAGTTCCCTTCTCTCTGGAGGAAGAAATTGCACCCTCTCCTGCTGCTCCTCCTGCATCTGGGATTACACTGGGAAGATTTAGGGTAAAAGCCATTGTGACCCCACACACCACACATGAGTAGCTCATATGACAGATCTGGAGTTCAGTGAAGGACATCCTTCTCCGTCTTCCTGCTTAGGTCTCTCTAGCTGCTGTAGAGCCTGCTGCTCAGCGCCCAGCCTGCACTGAATCCTCCACCACCTCCTCCACTTCATCTTCTTCCTCGTCATCCTCCAGTCTCTCCAGCCCGGAGAACACTTTGCACAAAGACTCCTCGTCTCCACTGAGAAAGGGAGGTGTACAAGGAGGAGATGTTGTAGATGGACCCCCTCAAAGGACTCCTGGTGGATCCCACCAGCCCTCCCCTCTCACCTCACCTTGTCCCTCACCTAAGCCTACAACTACCATCGGGCGATTTCAGGTATTTGCTCTTTTTCTCTTGCCTTCTTTGTTCTACCCTCCTTAAAAAGAACTCATTAAACATTTATTGATTTCCTCTCAGGTTACCACCAGCACTGAAGCCCGTGTCGGCAGATTCTCAGTCAGCCGTGCTCAGGAGGAGAACCTCGACTCCGCTCAAAGTCCTCCTGTTACTCAGGCTGCCAACGGACCCAGCGATGCGGGGAAAGCTTTGACCCCAGACTCCTCTCATAAAGCCTCCCTGCCAAGTCTTAACAACAACTCCTTCAATAACTCCTACATTAGCAGCGACAACGACTCAGAATTTGAGGATGATGACTTTAAACGGGAAGTCAACCACCTCAGAGAAAAGTATGTTGGGTCTTAGGGATGTTCAGCACTTCCTGGATAACTTTCCATCTTTCTTTTTATTCCTTACTTTCTGTACATCTTTTTACCACCAGGCACATGCGAGAGATTCAGGCTCTCCACTCCCGCCAGAAGGAGGAAATAGACAGTCTGTTCACCAAGCTGGGAAAGGTGACTCATCAACGTCTGTAAAAATAACTATATATATTCAGCTTTACAGTACAAAAACCACAATCCTTCTATTGGTATAGGTTCCTCCAGCTGCTGTGATGCCTCCAATTATAGCTTTGACTGGCAGGAGGAGGCGACCTACTAAAAGCAAATCATCCAAATCGTCCAGAACCAGCTCCACGCACGGCAGCAAAAGTCCGTTACAGCCAGGTGGGTGTGTGTTTGAATATTTATATTAAAGGTTCAGTTCATCAAAAAAGATAAAATACCATCAGATACAAAAGTGTGTTTGTATTTGTAATTTATTTGGACTGACCCTTTAATTTGGCATTTCAGAACACAAAAATATTCAGTTGAATGTTTTTTAAGTCCACTACAACCAGGACAGTCAAAGACATTTACTCTAACGTAACACCCTTTCTGTGTTTATGCATCCGTGTGCACATATGTGTGTGTAATTCTGCTTGTTTACACGTGCATGTGGGTGTACGCTCAATCAGGCTCGGAGCTGGAAAATTTCTGACTGCTTTCCTTGTTTTTCTCTGTGTGTATGTGTGTATTGGTGGGTGGGGGTGTCTGTGTAAATGTCTGGGGTGACGGGTCTGTCCGTTATCTTTATGTGTGTGTGTGTCTGCTTTCTGTGTTTGTCCCTGCCCTGTCCTTTTCTGCCCGTGCCTTGTGCTATCTCCAGGCAGCACTTTATCCGCCCAGAGCGTCCCGACTATGTACCCCGGCCAGCTGGCTCTTTTAGCCCCAGGAGGATTAGCAGATTCAGGCAGCAGCACTCTGCTCCAGCCCCTCAAACCCTCTCCCTCCAGTGACAACCTGTGTTCAGCCTACACCAGCGAGGCAGCACTCTCTGTGCCCAGCCTGTGCGCTCCCACCCCAGGTAGGCATGCCGCTGAGAGCTCCAGGCTGCAGCAGGCCTCATCAGTCGCCCCTTCAACTGTTAAACTGATACTATAAGCAGCTCCGCATGCGGACACAGAATGCATGCAGTTGGTTCATCTTCATTCCCTTTCAACAAAAAGATCTGTCTTTCTATGTGTAAAACAGTGTGACGGCTAACTCACTGTTAGCATCCTTTCTGTGTCTCTTCTCTTCCCTCTCATCCTTTTCTGTCATGTCTGCTGTCTATCTTCGGTCTCCTTCCTTCCTTCACCCCTCTCCTTACATCCTCATTTCTCTCCTTTCCTCCTCCCTCTCTTCAGGCTGTGTAAAGTTCAGCTGGGGTTCGGAGCGTTTGGCCTTCAAGCCTGGCGGCAGGAGGACGCGCTTTCTGAGTACGCCCTGCTTGGCTCTTTGTGTGTAACGCTTTATTTCTTTGCTCTTCTTCTCTTTTATCCCTACGTAACTTTTATTCTTGTTGTTTTTTTCTTTGTTTTGTTTTACTCTTATATCCGTCAAGTCATCCTGTCTACCTTTGGGTTTTCTTCTTTGATGGAAGAAGACTCTCTGCTTCTGATATCACCAGTGTCCTGTAGAAATCTGATCTCCAAAAAGATTTGATTTGAAAATTTGCTTAGGTATCAAGCATGTTGCAGAAACAAGTAAAAAATACATTACAATTACATTAGGGCCCTAATTAGAGATGAAACCCTGCTGCACAAAACAGTATGCATACATGCACACAACATCAGTTTATTCCAACAAAGATATTTACCTGACTAGTGAAGATGAGCATTTGACTCATATTCCTGATTATGTGCAGTTGTGCGTATTATCCCTAAAGCACCCTCTAAAAAAGGTCAGCATCACAATTTTCTTTTATCTAAAAACTTGTTGATTTTCAAGAGGTAGTGTTACATAAACAGTGGTGACAGCACCAAATATAAATATATACATGCACTCATGTGTAAAGAATGCTCCTAAAACAAAAGCAATGGCAGCATTACCTGCATGATCAGAAGATATACAAATGGACCGTGTCGTTTAGACATGTGCCAAAATTTGAAATATTGTCGTATTCCTAAGCATTGAGAGATAAGCTCTTCCTTCCTTCCTTCCTTGACACAGTCATCGTTCAACATCACATTTAATGCTGACCTTTTGACTGCGGGAAAATAATCATCATGTCAAATACAATAAATCACTGCATCATAATTAAAACAAAGGGCACAGAAAACTGTGTAAAAGGCTTTTTATTTCTTCTGCACATGCCGTTACTGGTGGTGTTAATACTGCAGAATGCTGCGGCTGAGCAGCTGCTCTGTCAGAAATACACCAGAAGAGCAGCTGGTGTATCTGTTGACACTGCAACCAAACAAACTTGTGCAGTTGGAATAAAGTTAATCTTGTTTTTCTGTCATGCTGTCAGCAGCTATGATCTGATTTTATGCTGCAGGACGTCACTGCGACTCCTCTGGCCACTTGCTGATAATCCCATGACTGAAAAAAACAATTAAACTTTAATTTGAAAACCGCAAGTTTCATCCATTTGACTAATGCTCCCTGGAAAACTGTTAACACTCGAATAGGCTTTAAGTCCATAATAACTAGCACTGAGCAGCCTGCAGCATGTCAGGCTAACTCCATACGATCCATGTCATATTAACCTAAATTTTACATCCCGGCTGCTTTCGTTTCTAACCTGTTTAAACAAGCAGACTTACATGAAGGAAAAGACCTGATGACTTGAGCTTCCTGTTTGTAATAGGACATTTGTTAATGTAATCAGGCACAGATCTGTGCCTCTGTCTTTTTCTTTAACTGTATTATAATCATGATCTGTAGTGTTGAAATGTTTTCGCTTGATGAAGAGATGTTTTTGTTTCTGAACCCTCTGCAGCTCAAACCCTTTCTCTCCCGTCTTTCTGCCCTCCCAGCCTCACTTTATTCTTTGTTTTCACCTCCTCTGTCCCTCACCTGCCCCCCTCCTCCCCTTGTCTCAGCTGCACCAAGACGGGAGAGAGACAGATCTGGGTCTTTGTAACTTTTCTTTGTAATGTTTCTAAAATTGGCATAAAATTCTTGTTAGTCTGATGAAGTGAACAAATATGAGATGCACAAAGGACACTTTGAACACCATTTTGGACCCAGTTCTGGCACAGAACCTGTGAGCTGTGGAGAGGTCTCAGAACCAGGCGTTGGTTACCCCAAAACATCTTAAAGCCACAGCACACAGGCAAGGACACTGTGGAGTTGTAGCACTGTTGTCACAGTAAGGTTGGTTAAAGCGATGTTGATATTGCAGGATTAAATGGTTTCTGCTCCGTAGCTGTCGAATGAGCAGGCTTTAATTCAGCACCTGCACTTCTTTAAAAGAAGTTGGTCATTTCTCACAGCTGACACAAACAACAAACAATGGAAGCTATGCTAACGTAGTTTAGACCAAAGAGAGGGATCGAAAAATGCTTAAACTTCACCTCACTGAGAAACATCACAGTTACCAATTTTCTCAAAACAACACTAGCTAGCTTGCTAGTGGTGCTAGCTCTAGGATCATAGGGTCTCGCCTGGTGATCTGGTGCAGGAATGTCACCACAGACAGACTTCTCCTTTATTTCCTGTGGACCCAGGGCTCTCTTTGCACTGTGTGGCAGGTTTTAAGATGTCATCGGGCATGTCAACCCCAAAGCTGAAGTTGTTTTTTTAATCGACTGATGCTCAGATGCATTGTTTGGTTTTCGGGTGTTGTGGGCGTGGTTTAACTCTGACTCTCTCCCAATCATCCCGATTGTTGTCTTCCGGGCCTCACAGGGAAGATGGTGAAAAAAGTCTGCCCCTGCAACCAGCTCTGTAGTAACTATCACTCTTTTTGGTCTTTCCTCCCCTCCCTTCATTCATCCCCTCCACCCCCACCCACCCTTTGCACTTGCTCTCCCACGCTTCCTCCTGCCCACTGACGCCCTGTGGAGTTAAACTCTGACCTCCTCCTGCCAGATTTGATATCAGTTCAGTTATTTCAGCTGTTCCATTTTGGCATTTTGTTGAAGATGTTTTTGGCGATAAAGGTTCGGTGGGGAAATCCAGTGTGAAATGACTGAAATGAGCAGCCGTAGCAGATTCAAACTGCATGCACCTGCAAGCTCTCTTACTTTCTCACCCACACAAGACACACTAACACACCTGAACAGCTGCTACTCTGCCCCCCCCCCCCTTGTCATGGCTTGTCTACACTACACTGACCAGAATTCCATGCTGTCAGTCAGTCGTGACTCAGCATCTCTTCATTTCTTATTTTCCTCCATTTTGTTTAGCATGATGACAGTTTTTCTTTGTCAGACCAACTGTTGGATCCATTCCTACTGGATAATCCCTGTATATTGTGTCTCTAATTGTTGTGAACAGACATGTAAATATTTCATGCCCGTGCTCATTTTGTCGGCATGGTTTTGTTTTGTTTTGTTTGCATAGGAAAACAAGAATTTATGATATTCCTGCTTAAAAAATAAGATGTTTTGGGGCATTGCCTGCAGTTTTTAGGATCTAGATTTGAAGCCAACTCTTAAATTCTGTGGCAGAATCTTACTCAGTGTGTATGCAAAGCTGAGGTATTAGCCTGTCAGTGTATAGTGGTTTCCCCTCAGCTTGAGGGACTTACATGAATCCTTGGAACATGGTATGATGAAGGTACTTGATCATTATAATCTTTCACAGTAGAGCAGGGAGCCTGGCCAGTTTGCAGTGTGAGCTTTTTTTCTTCTTGAATTTGTCATAAGTTTGATGGCTGAGAGGCTGCTAAAAGCATACTACCTGCTGTTATATAGAGCTTGAGTGCCATCTAATGGTGGAGAAATGAATTACAGCTCACAGATGAGTGGTACACAGGGGAACTGCAGGACTGTGCTGGCCTAAACGAGAACGTTGCTGAGCATGTCCGCTTCACATTGCCCAGTGTATCACTAATCCTTTATATGAGACAGAAACAGGGTCAGCGTTTATCAGAAGAGTGTGCAAAAGTTTCCTCCTCATCATCATTATTTCCATGCTGACCTCAACAACAGCTGTCTGCCTTTCTCATGGTCAAGACAGATCCTGCATTCACATTCATTCGAATAACATTTAGATTTAACTTGTTTGTAGACAGTGTCTCACATCAGTTTGCTCTTCTCCTCCCACCCTCTCTCTCTCAGGGACTAACAGCACCAATGCAGTGAGCGGTTCTGGTGGTTTGGGTCAGAGTCAGGGGGGTTCTCAGAGTCTACCGCCCAACATATCTGCCCCTCACCAGAGGAAAGGAACTTTCACTGATGACCTCCATAAACTGGTGGACAACTGGGCCCGGGATGCCATGAACCTTTCACAGGTTGCCTCCTAGTTTAATTATCTGATTTAATATAATGACAGAGGACGTCCCTCCAGCAGTGACTCACCCACTCCTGTTATTAGTTTACCAGACAGGACGGCTGATAGTGGGAAGGATATAAACTGTGAAACCTGGTTTGTTAAGAGAGGCTGAGTCTCCATGTGACACTTTGGGTGTGTGTGGGGAACATTAGCTGATGTTTGCCCCTTTGTTGTCTGGAAATGCAACAACAGCTGGCTGCAGTAGACGTTTTAGAATCCACTGGAGCTCAAGTTTGTGACTGTAAATCTTAACACCAAGAAAAATGTTTGTTTGACGACCTCACCGCAGCCTCTGAGAAAAGCCTTCCAAAAAACATTCAGTAAACTGAATTGTTGTATTACACAGTACACAGAGTGGATTTCAAACATGTAAAAAAACATCCCATTTATAGTATTTATAAATAACTCAAATGTTCTTGTTTTTTAGGGTAAGAGGAGTGCCAAACAGCTGCAATCGGCTCCAGCACAGGGACACAGCTATGAGGTTAGTGTAACACTATTGTTCAACTAGCCTTTTAGCACATAAATTAGCTAACAATGCTAATTTCATCTGTGGCATGTGGCTATTTGCACATATAACAGGACAGGAGCACCTGTAGCCAATAGTGCTATTTGCACCTTCAGTAGCCAAAACTTTGACTGTGTGACTATTCTCACCTGGGTGCAAATAGACACACCAGAAAAATGAGTTTACGGTGTCATAGTTTAGTGTTAAAATGATGTCTCCACACCCGGCAGGTCATCCAGTCAGCCAGTCTAGGCAGGAAGTACTCGGCTCCAAGCCAGCTATGTCCCAGCAGCATAGGTGGTTCAGCCCACCTCCCCACGAACCCCACCACTGCTACCTCTCTGGCTGCCCGCAAGGGCTCTTTATGCCACCCACCTGCCTCCTCCACTCCACCACAACCCCAACCCCCCCAGTTCATCCACTACACCCCCACTGCTGCCTACAGCGCACAATGGGCTGGTCCAGCTCACGGCCTGCCGACTTCGCACCAGGTACCAACACAACCCCTGCTGGTCAGCACCTCCCAGCCTCTGGGCCCCTACCCCACCCCACAGGGTCAGATTCCAGGGCAGGGGCCGCTCCAGGCGTTCCATCTGACCAACACTCTGCAGAAGTCAGTCAGTAACCCAGGAGGACCTAACCTGAGGACCACGTAGGACTTGGGGGGGGGGGGGTGATGGATGGTTTGAATCACCGGCTTGGAGTGGAGAGTTTTGGGCTGGATTGCTTGACTGGAGAGAACTGAAGGAATGTGGAGAGCGGCTGGAAGCTGACGTGTCTGAAAAGAGAAAAGGAAAAAAAAACGGGAATGCAGGAAAATAAATGCATAGGTTGCCATCTCAGCTCACCTCCACTTACATCTATGTGTGTGAGAGGCTGTCTCAAATGCAGCTCTGCAACCCCCTCTGTCTGCAGTGGGCCTGTGACAGTCAGCCAAAACGATCAAAGATAAAGGAAAAGACTCATGAGTGCAATGTTAAAAGGCCAAAGAGGATCTGACAGGGTGAGACTGGGGTCAAAATGTGTTTGGGCTCTTATGGCTGGGTCACACATGTTCCATTTCATGCTCTAATATGAGAGGAAGCATCCTCATGACGTGGTGGTGGACAAACATAAGACTGAGTAGGAGGAGGAGGAGGAGGAGGAGGAGGTGGTGTGTGATGTTGCTCTTTTACAAAATCCAAATTTAGCCCAGTAATTTCTCATTTTAGAGGGGAGAGCTGGTTGTTTTACTTCATCAAACAGAAGCAGAACATGTGAGATTTTTTAAAACCATCTTAAGTTTAACTGAATATTTCAGGAAGTTTTCAGCATCAAAGCACAAAGGATGTTAAGAACGAGTGAGTGAGGACAGCACTTCTAGCTGCACCTCTTTCTGTGTTTTCTCCCCTCTGCTTTAAAAACATAGAAAAAAAGATGGAGGAAAGAAAGTCAAACACCTCGCGTGTTTCCTGTTACACTGGAGCATAAGTTAATACAGCAGGCCCAACAGATTCTTCTGCGCACCGAATGCCTCCTCACAATCACAACTCCTCCTCTTCTTTCGTCCTTCTCTGTTGCCATTTGAAGCAATAACAGCAGAAACCTTGTAGAGGTTAAAAACAAAAAAAGCCCAAACACGAGCGTGACAAAGTGGCCTTGTTATCAGAATAATATCAGAGTCCTTGTACAGTTTGCGTCTGTTTATTTTTTAGAATGTCAGCGATGATTCCATTTTGTTGTTTATTTTGTTGGGTTTTGTTTGCTCGCTGCCCCCGGCTAGCAGTCTGACACACACACACAATTCATGACACATTCACACTCTGCATACACATAACTACACTCACACATTGGTTGGAGGCGTAGCAGCTGTTTAACCAACTCCTTGTGTCACAAATCAGTATGGTTTCAACATTCGGGTTGAAATTATTGCAATGTACATTATTATCGTTGTTGTTAATGATTATTATTCTATTTAAAAAACAAAAAACAAAGTTGTGTTCTGTTAATGGACCTGTTATTTACATGCACATCGCTGTACGATGTGGAGACACTGTGATTATTGTTGTTTGTTATTAGCAAATGTTGTTGGACAACATTAGTTTTAGGGTGAAATATCACAAGGTTTAAAAACAAAAAAAAACATACAGAAACCCGTTTGGGGTCCTTTCACTTTCAATTCACTGCTTTTCTGCAGAGACTAATTGATTGATTAACCCTTCTTTTCAATACGTGTCCTTCCATCCATTTGGTAGAGGACAAACTTCAGAACCAATGCCTTACCCACAACCGATCAGCCGCAGACTCTGTTCGTCGTAATTGAATTGAAAGTTGAAAGCAACCTCCGAGCCCTGCGTGTAAAGACAAACCAGAGTGAAAGGTGGGATAGTTGATATTTAGATAATAAAGTAAAGCTAGCTATTTTTTTCTTAATACAGTACTTATATATCAGACACTTTAAATAGCCCTCCTGTTCCCTTTCTCCCCTGGGTTTGTTAGATAAATGTGAATGTACAAACTATTGGTGTCCATTTTAATGTACTTGAAAAACCTTTATTTTTCTTTGCTCCTCCCGACTCCCCCCCATCCTTAGAGCCTCTGGCAAACACCAGGGGAACTTACTAGTGCCTTGCATTCTTCCTGTTGCTTCTTCTTCATTGGTGGGCAGAGGGAGGAGGCGGGGGGGTTCGAGGATTTGGGTTACACATTTGAACAGTGGTGATGGTTGGACCTGGTTAGTGGAGGAAGCCTGCAGTAATAGTGGCGTGTGTGTGTTTGTGGTGGACCTGAGATGGCTGCCATTTGATGTCAGTGTTGTTTCTATTGCTGTATTTTTTTCAGTTTTATGGAGGGAGTTTATTGAAGATTGTATTTTGAAGCTTGGACCACTCTGTACTTAAGAGGCACTGACCCGGATGCAGCATACACAGTCAGGAGAGGAGAGGACTTGGCGTTACTTTTAATGTTCCCGATATAGATTTTATACCAAAACCTTCCTGTGAAATCAGCTGATATAATTTGCATGAAAATGTTAAACTGTGACCAGAATAGTTATCCAAGAAATGTGTGGTGGGCCATGATGTTCTACTCTCTTTCCTATGGGGCTCCTAGAAGGGAACAGTGACAATGTGTGTTAATGCTGACCTCCGTATGCTAACTTGTTTTGCAGATGATGTGACCCTTCAGTGCTCTTTGTAAAAAGCCTGTGGTTGTCATTCAGTCTGTGTTGCCATGATTGTAGCAGCCATGGCTAAAGCTACAGTTACTCTAGCTGTGCCTGAAAGCCAAAGCTGAGGGAGCACTGACACCTCACACAGCTCCGCCTTTCTCCCTAGATCAGAGGGTTATTAAGCAATTCTTGCCATGACCTTTAGGGGGCTCTATTTTCAGATTTGGCTTGTGAAACACTGTGGCCATCAGATCAAAAAACAAGCCCTGGCTGTGTGCACAGGAACCCAAAAATCTCACCTCCTCATTATCATGGCCACAATGGTGTTTTCCAGCTGATGTTGCTAAATCCATGTAAGTGACACCATATTTTGCTACACCTGCCTATTTCAAAACTAATGAGATGAAAGAAAAAACTTTAGCATAACAGTATTTTCCATAATAAAATAACCATTCTTAGTTGAAATCCGGATTAAAGACAGTTCCATGAAAGAGTTGGAGGTGGTGTACAATCTTTCTAGCGGCCATCAATCTTCAAGGAAGTTTATGAAGCTGAACAATTAGGATTAAGTTTTATTCACAGAAATAACCAAAAAAAAAGAAGTAAGCTTTAACAAATATTTTAATGTGAGAGCACTGCAGTGTTTGTGACAACGTCTGTGAGCACAGTGGTGATGATGATGATGATGATGATGATGGTGGTAGGCGATGAAATCCAAGACCCTCTCCTGTCTTCTGGTACAGAGTTGTTATTTTATTTGGATTCTGGGTTACACTTACTTTGTAAGATTTGTGCAAAACAACGTTGCTTTGCCAGTTTTTTCCACCTCTCACTTATAATAACAGTAATGCAGCATTTTTCTACTAATAGGACATTTTGGTTGAAGCTGTGAATAATCATTGAGCCACTTTGCTTTATAGTTCTGATGCCACCCAAGTCAGTGCCATTTGACTTAGTCAGTGGATTATTACACAAAAAACAGTACTCACTGGAGCTGTTGTGGTTGCCAGGTAACATCCTGGATTTTCACTTTGCGACTGCTCGAGCCTCAAATGATTGAAGTTTGATGAGGTTGATTGCTGCATAAATAAAATGAAAGTGCAATGGCTTCAATGCAATATTCCTACAGTATGCTATCAAGCTCTGGGTATGGTTTGGCGCCCCCTGCTGGAGGATTGTGAAGTTGTTTAGAGTAGTGGTGGAGGAACTTTACTGTGAAAGGATTGGTTGTTTTCCAGCACAGGTGCTTTTATTGTGAAGTGGAACACATACAGTTGTAGCAATAGTTGTCCGTTGGTGTGTGTGTGGTCTGTTCAGGACTCGCTTACCCTTTATGCTTTTTACTATAAAAGTGCCCACTTGTGAAAATAAAAAAAAGCCTTTCAGTGCACCAACACACACACACAGACTCACACACCTATAGTGCATCTCTGCTGTTTTTACGTAGCTTGTTTCTGTGAAATGTCGTGTTGAGCACAGCGACAGTTCCTGTTACTGACTTTTTTTTTCTCACCATCTTGATTAGCTGTCCGATGCTTTCATTGTTTAAACTCTCACTTGTTTTATGTGCCATTTGAATGTCTCTGACGGCACCTAATTTAATTCAGTGGTTTCCATTTTTCAGTGTTGTGGTTGATGTTGTACAAAAGTGGTTTTTGGATTCAATTAAAAAAAAAAGGATAAAAGGATGAAAGACAAACAAAAAATACATGTAGGGAGTCATCGGCAGCCTTTAACGGTATGTTTTGCACTAAGTATAGAGTGTTCAAGCTTCATATTAAAAACAAAACTTTGCGCTTTGCGCTACAATACAATTACATTTGTTACTTTATTTGTAAAAACTTAATAAATAAAAGTTGTTTAAATTAATGGCTTGACTCAAGTTTTACATACAGTGTTTGGGACAGAATTCAGATCTTGAGGAAGTGGACATCCTCATGAGTCGGTGAAATTCTTGCCTGGGTCAATGAATAAGTTTAGTATATAAGAGTACAAGTTACAACTGGTGAAGTGGAATAAATCTAAAAACCATACGGTTTTTAGATTTATTCCAAGTATTGGATACATGGATCATGGAAAATGTTACATTTGTACCAGGGGTATAGTATAGTATAGTATATAGCATAGTATAGTGTATAGCATAGTATAGTGTAGTATAGTTTGTAGGGTAGGGTAGGATAGTATAGTATAGTATAGTATAGTATAGTATTGATAAGTATCCTTAGGTTGTGATGCCTTCCCAAGACAGAGACAATCATATTACTGCTAATATGCAGCTCATATTTTGACAAAAGGAAAAGTTTATTTATTGCATCTCTAAAGAGAGAGTTGTGTGCATTTATAGCACAGCAACAGGTAGAAAGGAGGTTCAACAAAAGTGCATTCTGAGATGGAAAACTCTTGAGTCTAAGAACATTCAGCAAGAGGAGGGATCCTTCACCAGGATGAGGCTTAAGATCTGGATTTACACTCAGTAGTAACAATAACCTGAAACTGGATCATGGTGAGTATAGAGTTAAATAATTTATATTTAACTAACTTTCCTAGCTGAATATATCAGTGAAGATGTGTTTGTGTTTTGTTATTGCAGTACTTGTCTCTCTCCACACGGCTCCACCACTTCAGTTGATCTACTGCAGGATTTATGGCACTGCGTACGCCACAGCCCGCTTCCTGTTATCCAGGCCATGTTCAACAGAAGCCAATCAGGAATCAGCTCGTTGTGAGGTGTGAATCTGTGCTTATTATCGGTTGCCATGGATACAATGAAAATAAGTCGTTCAGCCAGGAGAGAGAGAGAGTCCTGAGGAAGGAAGGGAGGAAGGAAAGTGAGACTTACCCGGTACATTATAACAATAAATTCCCATAATGCAGTTTTCCTGCTATGATATGAATACTGCACTGCAAAACAATGTAGCACACTATGCATCTTTGTGAAGCAGCTTTGTTTATTATTTTAATCTGGAATACTAGTAAAACGTGCAAGAAAACGGAGTGTAAAGAGCTAGATGAGAATATAAATATTTATCCAGTATTTTTTCAGATGGCCTGGCTCTCAGCAGCTTCACACACTCTTCACACCATCAACTGCCGGGTCCCACACACCCCCCTTTCGGCACAGATTTCTCTCATACTGGGGTTTTGCACTGAATAATAGAAGGATGCCTTCCTGCTCACGTGTGAACATTCTTTCTAAATGTGGCAGGAAAAAACACAGACATGAGAAGAATGGAGTTTGGACAGGCTAAGGGACAAGAATGGCTTCCACCTGAAGGAAATAATTACGCATGTTAATTCTTTGGCTGATTTTAATGACAGAAATATTACGCCCACAGAAATACGCGCAAGATCTGAAGAGATACACATCCACAATTTATGTGTAAACACTCCAAATTACACATAAATATACACATTTATGAAGAAACACAAGAACGTACACACAGATAAACATACGTTTAAGTTAAAGAGGAAAATAAATAGAACTTTTTGTTTTTGTTTGCAGTGTCTATTCATCCTGCCATCATAACCAAGTAGGGGAGTAACATCAGATTTTTTTTCTCAGGCAGGATGAAATGAATGAAATGACAGGGCGCTCCGAGAGAGATGAGGGGTGAGGGAGGGGAGGGTCGTGTGTGGGTGAGAGGACTCAGACACAGACTGCAGACTGAGAGAGAACAGCCAGTTCTGTGCAATGTAAATGCTCCAAAAATAACCTCCAGATACCATTTCCCTCAATAAATCTACATCGTGTCTGATCCTCCGCTCAGCTGTGGGGACTAGAAATGTGTCATTTTTAGACAATATTACACCTACAGGCATTAATGCTAATATGGGGGACAAAAAACTGACTGTGACTGTGTGAACTGAGGCTCTTTTTAAACTATAGCTTTCACTTCTGAGTAATTCTTCCACCACTGGTTGCATGCCATCTCTAAGCTGTGTCACAACACAACAGGACAGCACCGAAACAAGAGATTTATGGAACACAGAGGTCTGTACAGACTCAGTCCTGTCAACTATTAGCTGTTATTTTCACCCAAATTGGAATGGCTGATATGGTTGTTCACACTCATAATAGAGACAAGCATCAGTGTGTCTGTATGACTTTGAGAGCTCGAGTAACAAACTAAAAGCAAAAACTGCAACAAAGTCTGAAAAATATCATGTTGAAGCAGCTTTTTGGTCTCAGATCAGAGCCCGATGTGAAGGTGTGTGACCCATTTATTCACCACAACCTCTTTTTATGTAGCCTTATCTGACTTCCTAAAGGCTTTCAGTATCATTTTATGTAGTATCATCTGTAGTGTGACCTGTAAAATATTCTTGTTAAGACAAAATATGACAAATAAGCACTTTTTAAAAAAAAAACAACCTTTATATAAACTGACCTATCTGAACCACAGCATGAGCCACAGAACCACAGAAAACCAGCCTAATGCTGTATCACAGTGGAACCAAGTCAAACTGATGGGTTGTTCCACAGCATGAGACAGGAAGTGGTCGCTGCTCCACCTGCTGTAACCAGAGTAGTTCACAGTGTCATATGAAGAAGCAAATAAAAGCGGCATTTAACAGTTCAATAACACCCAGCATGGTTTTTAATGTGCATTATAATCAGACAGACAGACACACAATAACACAGTGATGTCATCAAACATTAAACATCACTTTGTCTCGTCGTCTGTCCAAACTGGTTGTTTTTGCAGAGTCAACCACTTATTCAGATAGCTGCCTATTACATAATGGTTTTAGCTGACTGAGAGTTTCCAGAGGCCCAATAAAAGTGTGTGTGTGCATGTGTGCGTGTGCGTGTGTGTGCATGCACATACTACATAATGATCCTAAGGTGGCTTGTAAAAGTAGTATAGATGTAAATTTGTTAATACATCCTCCAAAATCTAGATTATTTCTGGTTGAATCTCTTGATTTAATATTGAGTGAAAGTTGATCATGGTTGTAGTTGTATAGTCATAAATCCGACGTTAGATTCAGTCTGAATGAATTCTGTGAGTGAGTGTGAGTGAAAAAAGGTGCAACTTTCACCGATTAAGGTATTGTGCTAAAAGCAACATTTGTAAAATGCAGATTGAATCAATCATTTTACATGAAGGTATAAAGATTTCTTAATCTTTCTTAATCTTAATCTTAATATATTGTTTATATTAATGTGCCTGCCTTCTTGTTCTCCCTCTCTCTGTTTTCCCTCTTCTTCCTCTTTTATTGGGCCATCAGCCTCTTAGTTACCTTCAGCTGCCCTTGGATGAGCAGCAGTTTAAAACCTGTGACCAGGGCGTTACTGAAGTGGAACGCTGGGTAAATACAGGCGAGCGCTGACTCTCAACCTGAGCTGGTGAAACTGCCTCAGGTGAATTAGAGAAGGATCATTGTGACAAACAGAAAAGAATGGACACTGTTTACTTGAAGGAAAAAACACACTGCTTCCTGTGCAGTGGCGAGATGATGTTGCAACCTGGCTGTGTTTAGTGTAATCATGTGGAGGTGTAAACAGAGGCCGCAGTTTCAGACTGGTCTGTGTGGGCTCACAGGTGTAACTCCCGCTGCTGTTTCCTTCGGCCTGAGAGCGGCTTTTTCTCTCCTCATCTGTTTGCACAGCTCAGATTAGCACTGATATTAGTCTGCAGACACACACTGTGTGTGTGTGTGTGCGTGCGTGCGTGCGTGCGTGCGTGCTCTGTGTGTTGTTTGTGTAAGCTCCTTAATTCATTTTTAAGACAATGTCCTTTTTAACAGTAACCAGGAAGTCAAAGCTGTATGACATCACAGTGAGAAATGTGTGTATATATATATATAAAATGGTATAAAAATACACACAAACTTCTAAGAGGGTGACTCTTCAGTTCATGTGACTGGCTCCTGAGAAAATGTCCTTAAACAAACACTGACGGTAAGAAAAAACATTTAAACATTTACTGCAGGTCACAGCTGGTTGATCAGGCGCACACACACAGACACACATACAGAGAGAGAGCGAGAGAGAGAGAGAGTCTTGTGTGTGTGTGTGTGTTTGACAGTTGATGACATGTTTAGTGATTAGTGAATGCTGGGCATACTGTGTTTTTCCAGGCGCTTCAGTGTGTGTGTGTGTGTGTTTTATGCTCCCAGGAAGAAGAAAGAAACAATCTGGCCTTGACCGGTCAACTTTGCTATAATAAACCCTTTTTCCTTATTACAAGGGGAGGGTCCAATCTGTGTACTGTGTGTGTCTGTTTGTGTGTGTACTGTGTGTATCTGTGTGTGTGTGTGTGTGTGTACTGTGTGTATCTGTGTGTGTGTGTACTGTGTGTGTGTGTGTGTGTGTGTGTGTGTGTGTGTGTGTGTGTGTGTGTGTGTGTGTGTGTGTGTGTGTGTGTGTGTGTACTAAGCAGTGTGGTCTTTGCACATAGGTTGCAGTTCAGTGGTTCATGCAGCGATCTGTGCATTACACTGTGGCTATAAGTCACAACACACACACAGTGTGCAGCTGCCAGTCTATCTGCTGAGTGGCCATCTCTATAGGCAGTAAAAGCATTCAGTGTGATGTCCAGTGTATTTAGTGGACTGCTGTTGCATTGGTTTGAATTATTTAAGTATGAATTAATCATGATGGGAGTCCAAAGTTTTCAAACAGCTTACAGAGCAGACTTTGATCTGCAATAAAATGTCAGTTCAGATAATGCTCTGAGCTCTTCCTTTCTTTTTAAAGAGGGTGTTTTTGGCTCCGAATGTAAATTTAGTTTATAGCGTCTAACAGTTCCACCCTAACCCTAACCTGCAGCACTGTCAACTACAGCACTGTCCACTTCCTCTAATGTCTTCCTCTATGTACTTAATGTGTGTAGTTTGTTCCTTAATGTGTGTTTGTTGACAAAAGTATCACTTCTCTGTCTTTTTCACATTAGTGTGTATTCCCTTTTACACTGTATACACACACACACACACACACACACACACACACTAACCAAAAACATTTCCCATACATCTCACATCGACCCTTACGCACACAGAGCCTCTTGTACGAACACACCCACGCACAGACCGTCTCTCTCTCTCTCTCTCTCTCTCTCTCGCGGGCAGTCTCTGACAGCTCACAGAACGTGCGCAACCGTCGCGCGCTGTGTGTATCTGCGCCGGGTCTGCGGAGAGTTTAGCTGCTTGACGCACACGAACACTGGAGTTTATTTTTTACCTTTTATTGTGAGGACACTTGCTTTAGCGGGAGCGAAGAAGAAATCTGAGAAAGTGAGTATGAAACTTTTGTGGAGGCGTTTTCATCGGAGAATTATAGTGAGGATAACACTAACCGCAAAAATGACACGAAAAGTTACCATAATCCAGGTCTGTGCGCAAACAGTTGCGCAGGCAGGTAGAGGAGTGTCAGTCAAGGACAGTGTAGCGCTTCAGTGTGCACTGTGGGTTGTTTTCTTAGCCAGAGACTCTAAGACAAACCTGCTGCAAGATATTTATTTTAGCACTTGTCTGTTGAAGGGTGGTAATTTCCCTGTTGTGCTGCCAGTCTGCAGAATGTTTGTGTGTGTGTGCAGTTTTGCAGTTTTCCACTTGAAGCAGATTATAGGTGTTAATTTTCAGTCGTGGAGTCCCTGACATGTACTTAACTGTCTGCTTAGAGAGAAAGAGAGAGAGAGAGTGAGTCTGGAGGAGCAAATGAGCTCAGTGGGACTGCTCAGGGAAAACTGGCTGGATGCTGAAGGAGCAAATGATCTCCCATAACCACACAGTCTATGGAACCACAGTGCCCTTAAGCAAGCCGTTAAACCACTTTTACAGCAGCCCCAGAATTAAGCCTGTACCCATGTGTGTCGCTCACTTCGGATACATTTCCTCCTGCTGGGCCAAGAGTAATAAATTTACCAGCCATCCAGGGACAACCATTGAGACTTGAGACACAGCTATGACTGTAATTCAGTTTGATTTAACCACACACACACACACACACACACACACACACACACACACACAAACACAAACATTTCAGCTTCAAGAACATGTTCATGAATACCTGTGCATCAGACAAATTACTATAAAACAATACTTGATTACCACAGAGCATTGGGTAGCTAATGGATGTAGCAGCTGTTGTAAACTATGGTGTGTGTATATTACATAGCAACAAATGAAAATGAAACTTCCAGGAAGTAAAATCTGAAACTTTGCTGATTCCCCTCAGCTTCACTCTGCTCTGTACAACAGTGTTAGTGAGTTTACTGCAAACAGAACAGTGATGCAGGTCATGACAAAGCCTCAGCCTTACCTCTTGTCTGATGCGTGTGTCATTCTATCTGTGTGTGTGTGTGAGGGGCGTTTGAGTGTGTGGCAGGATCAAATGTCTGTCTGAACCACTTTGCTGTAATTTGATTAGAATGCTGTGTCTTTTTAGCTGTACGCCGGTGAGTGGAGACACCTGTCAGTGAGTCTGTGTGTCTTTTTGTTCTCTGTTTACCACAAGTTGTTTTTGTGTCACAGTGATGGAATACAGTTTTGTCGGTAGGTAACTGTTATGCGTTTCAACCCATGTTCTCTATATTGCTCCAGTTCTGTTTGGGATCCACAATCCAGACGGTGTATGAATGTCCATGTAATGTCCGTGTTATTACTACACATTTTTTAGTGTTTTGTGTATTTTGTTTAGCCATCACAGCAGCAGAGGGGAATGGTTTTCCTTTTAAAATGTGTTTAATGTTAAGAATGTGTGTGTTTTAGGACAATCTTTACCTAACCCATGGGTTACCTAACACTGACCGCAAGCAAAAACAAAACCTAACAGAGAAACATGCTCGACTCCTACACGACCACCACATCCCTAATGACTCTTGCATGTGTGTGTGTTGACATGTCCACAACGTTTTATTTTGGCCAGAAAATAATATGAGATTATGAGAGTACCTTTAAATGTGACTTTTTTAAGTGTGCTTTTCTAAATGTGCAGTTACTGCATGCAGAATGTCATTACAGGTTGTGTGTTTCATATACAGCGGGGGCATGATGTTATGACCGAGCACTGGTTCCACACTTTAGTCCAGCAGGAGGCTAATTTTAGGCTAAACCCAGCCTTTGGCACCTCTCTGTGTCTTCAAGCTACTTCTGAAATGTTTATTTTTACAGGTTTACTACACATCCATTCATGATGGTTTTCCTCTGAGTCTGACTGCTGTCTGGTTCTATATATTTTAGGCTCAAACTATCCACAGACTTACATCTGTGTCCAGAAAGTCTTGTGCAATAGAAAGGTCTAGAAAACTGAGCACGGCTATCTAGTTTGCTGCTCGCTGGTCACTGACAAGTTATAAGAGTCAGATATTCTCACCTCATAACCCTGCTTGCTTCCTTTTCAGATGCCGATTCACTGGTGGCAGTCGCAGGGTGGTTGCTAGTCATCTGCTAATGCTAACATGGAACGAGAGGACTCATTTAGGAGGTAAGAACACACACTCTCACACACACACACACATTTCAGCCAGCAGGTCCCTTTCATTGCACAGTATTTCACTGCAGCTCCAGTACTTCTCTCTCTCTCTCTCTCTTGTCATCCTTTGGGACACACAATGGTGGGTCAACCACTCACACACACATTCCTGAATGACCTCATTCATGCTTTCACTCATGCAAACATCGTCCTTTGTTTAGTAATTAGATTGCAACCTTTTCTCTTTCACATCTTCCTGTCGATTCAGAGCCAAAAACAAAAAGAAGAATGATTTCAGGTTAAATCGGGGTCTTAAAAAGAATTGTGCTTGCAGCTGGAGTTTTTGTTACTGTAGAATTCTGTTTTCTTTTTTGAGGCATCCACCCTTTAACTTTTAAAGTAAAGTGTGTGTGAAGATTCTGAGGCAGAAAATCGAACGCTGAACCTCCTCTTCTGAGAGAATATGATAACTCATCCTCACTTTGACGTGTGTGTGTGTGCGCACACACCCAGGGCTCCTGTTTCTCACACTGACCTATTTATATGGAGTTGAACTAAGATCCAGGTTGGCAGATGGACCTACAACAACAACAACAACACACACAAATTGGGCCTGAGGCTTGTGAATACAGCTTCTGCTTGGTCTGGACCCCCCCCCCCCCCCCCCCCCCCCCCCACACACGCAGTAAGAGACAGACCAAACAGGAAGCTAGAAAGTGGAAATGTGCGTCACCTTTAAATCCTTCCCCTCCCTCTTGGCAGCTCTGGAACCTCAAAGGGTTTCTTTGTTTGGCTGGCACAAAAGCTCGCAGGGTCACATGGCTGGCACGGACTGGCAAAATGAGAGAGAGAAAGTGAGGTGAGGTGGGAGAGAGAGAAGGTAGAGAAGGTGGGAGATTTTAAGAGAATAGATCAGTGACACACTCACACAGTCATGGAGTGGGGACATGTGATACCTTTGCAGTTGCTAGAGTAAGTTCTATCTTCATGTGTTTAATGTGATGTGATTTAGCTGTGATTAAAGATGGATTCTTTCATGGTAATGAACTGGAAGCTCTCCTTTCTTCTTCCTGTGCCCCTGTACACCCTCTTTTCTTTTCGGTTGTCTCTGAGCTTTTACTGATCCTTTCTTTTCATTCATTTACTTTTTTCTTTTTTGCACCTTGTTTCACACACACACACACACCCCTCTTACATCATCCTTCCTCTTTCTTCAGTATACTGCCCTCTCTCTCTGTTTCCACACAGTTTTTTCCCCTTGTCCTCACCCTTACTATCTACTCACCTGTCCACTCGGGTTAGAATGCAGGTTTAGCTTCACTATTTTTGCCATTAAAATTTAAGTGCAAATACTGAATGACAGTTTGTACTTATTTTTGATTATTTCCTGTTTTTCATCCATTTGGCCTTTAAGGAGCCTCCACAGTAAACTGAGGTTGGCCACTGGCTCGTCCTCCAGTCTGACTGACCTCTCCCAGGCAAAAAACCCAGCAGGAGGGGGGGAGAAAGGTGGAGAGGAGTGCAGCAGGGACAAAGGGACCCAGCAGAGGAGGGCTGGGGCCAACGCCACCTGGAACAGGTTAGAGTGTAGTGTGGTTTTACATGTTCGGGCGTCAGTGTATGTGCATTTTCTTTCCTATTGCAGAAAGCTCTGTTATTTAGGTTATTATTATGAACCTCTCCTTCCAGTAGGCTCTCTGTCTGTCCTCCCTCAGGGTCCATTACTGCCCCTTTTCATCGCCATCCATCCCTCTATTCATCTCATTCTGCCTCATAGACTCTTTTCTGCTCTGGTCTCTTTTCTCTGGCTGTTTCGGCTTTATTTCACACTGGATGGCCTAGAGGGGAAAGTGAGAGCTGTCAGGCTGTTAGGGTAGTTGGAGAGGGAACAACAAAAGCCAGACTAGAGCCTTCAATCAAACAAGTTCCTGACCCTTACAACCTTTTTCTAAAAGGAGACCTTACAGAGTGTGAATCATGGGTAAAGCTCGCCCAGGAAATTCTGATGTTGGCATTTTACAGCCTTCAAGGTCTCATTTTATACCCACTTTTACCTAGTTAAAGCCTCCACAGAATCTGCTTTTGAGGTTTTAGCTCAGAATACCTCACAGATGGTTCAGTCTACTGCACCTGCTTTTCAGGCAGGCTCTTTTAGCATGTGTAGCTTTAATGTTAATAGGCTGCTGCTCTCTGTTTTTAAAAGCGTTTCATGCTGGTACTAGGAAAAACACACAGTAACAAGAGCACTGGAGTTCATGATCTAGCTGGGGGCATATCCCCTTATGACATCATAGTCATCAAGTCACACAGCAGAAACTGCTCATTTAACCTCCTTGATTTTTGCACATTATGTTACTTAAGTAACAGTAAGTGTAAGTGGAGTTTCTGATTGCTTCTTTTTGTGTTGTCTCACAGCATCCACAACGCAGTGATATCTGTTTTCCAAAGGAAGGATCTGGGAGAAAATGAACTCTACACTCTGAATGAAGGTGTCAGGTCAGCCCTCTGTCTGTCTGTCTGTCTGTCTGTCTCAGTTTAATGGCTTTATGAATTTTTTCAACTTGATCTGGTTTTGTTTTCAGTATATATGTGAAAGTTAGTGTATGAGGGGGTCTGTGATTGACCCTAACGCTTTAGCTCAGGCGTTTGACAACACAATGACATTTATTACATTAACACCTGTGGAGGTGTGTTTTGTGTGTAATGACAAAGAGCCTGAGGGCAGTCTGGGCTGTCTCTGTGTTGTGTAAATATGACATACACAACACATGTACAGACATTAGTTGCTGCAGCAGTCCTACCTGTAGTGAAAATGAAAAATGTGAATTTTGTCCAGTGATATCATAAAAGTAAATGAGCCTTCATGCTAATCTCTGTTAGCCTTTGTTAAGAGTTTATCAGTGAAAAGCCGGCTGCTGTGTCTTTTCTCATTTCCTGAACCTGCTGCTGTTCAAACACTGCAGCTTGCAGTCATTACATCTGCTTATCTTTGTTTTAAAATACTAGTGTGTGTCCACATGCTCTGTCACTTGTGTATATTGTAGGCAGCTACTGAAGACCGAGCTGGGCTCCTTCTTCACTGAATACCTTCAGAACCAGCTGCTCACTAAAGGCATGGTCATACTGAGAGACAAGATTCGCTACTACGAAGGTACACAAACATGCAAAAGTGTTTTTATCTCAAGGTGATGGAAGTCACCTCAAGGAAAATAATCATTGCCTAAAACCCCCAAAACAGAGTTAACCCTATTAGTTAACTATTAGTTTAAACTGTGAGAACATTGCCTTATCGCTCTACCCTGCCTCTTCCTGTGAAATGACACACACCTGCACACACACACACTATAGAGATCAGTAATAATGAAATCAATTGGTCGTCTTTGTTGTGGTAAATTTGTGACCTTTATTTTAACACCTTTGACATGAGTGAGCAGACACAGATATACACAGTGACTCATATGCACACAAATGGAGTGTAAACGTTCCAGAGCTGTCGTCACAGCAGCTGGACAGGAAGTAAATGTTTACATCAATGAGACGTTTAAGATGAGACATGATAAGCTTGGTATGAATCAATAAAGAGTAGCAAGAAGTTTACACTGTGTGTCAAATCTGAATCCAAAATGCTGTTGAAGTGACGCCCATTTACACAGGACCAGTAATAATAGGTGGCCAGTAGTTGACATGAGAGGGTTCACAGGTTTGGTCTTGTGCAGCATTACAAACATGTAGCAGCATTTCTTCTGACAGTCATGCTACAGTGATGTCTCTGCCTCTCCTGATTGATTGACTATCTTCCTGGTTTTAGGTCAGAAGTTGTTGGACTCCCTGGCCGACACATGGGATTTCTTCTTCTGTGATGTTCTGTCCATGCTGCAGGCCATCTTCTATCCTGTGCAGGTACACACACACACATCAGCTCATAAGAGTTCTAGAGCTCTTTGGTTACACAGATGTTGCCTTTGTTTGGAGAAAGCAAGGAGAAACTTATATACCCAAATAACATGGTTCCAACAGTCGAACATGGTCATGGCAGTATGATGCATGTGGGGATGCTTTAGTGCATCTGGAACTGGGAATCTAAAGCATACATCCCTTCTTCTGCTTAAGAGATTTACCTAAAAAGAATGGGCTAGGATTCCTCAGGAGACAAACCTCAAACTCATCAAAAGTGACTCTGGGCTGTAATCAATCAAAAAAGGATACTACTGGCTGTTAGCATCATGGCAGCTTAAAATTTGGAAATGATTAATTAGTAGTTAGTTTGCTCTATTAAACAGAACATTTTGTCTTCATCTGTATGTGTGTGTGTGTTCAGGGGAAGGAGCCGTCGGTGCGTCAGCTGGCTCTGCTTCACTTTAGGAACATCATCACCTTAAACCTGAAACTGGACGAGGCACTGTCTCGACCCCGAGCCAGAGTTCCTCCCTCCATCATACAGATGCTGCTAATTCTACAGGTACACACACACTTTCACGCTGTCTCCCTCATCTACACACAAACATCCATGACCGGTGTGAGGGAAGAGGATAAACGGCAACAGATGGGGAAAGAGGAGCAGAGGAGCAGATGAAGGTCGGCCTTTTTTTTCTTTTCTTGCAAAGGGATCTCACAGGAAGTAATCTCAGTGTCTTCCCATGACCAGTCGGTACCCTCTGCACCCGCCCTGATCTGTGTTGGTCTCTGTGAATTATCCGTGTTTACACAGTCATTTACCGCCATGATTTACTCACAAATCCAAAACCTAGCCTGGCAGTTACAATATTGAGCATCGCTGACAGCAGAGGCTTCATCTTTTCATGCCATGTAGGACAATAAAGCTGATTTGTTATTATGGATTTGGTGGCTTTTCCTTATCTTTAAATGTATTTGTAGGTTTTGCAGCACAAAAAACACATTTTTTCCACAAAAATGTACAGAACTGAATATATATTTTTAGCACATGCTGCTATACAGTTTCTGAAACTAATCCTCGATGGGTGCTCGTCAAACCTCAACAGTCACTTGTGGTTTTTGCAGCCTGGTTATGTGCACAGTTTGCAGTTGGGTTGAATTTTGTAGAGTTCTTAGCTGAATATCCGTCAGCTTGTGGAGGTTGTAACACCTCTCTCCACCAAGTGCTGAAGCTGCTAACTGTGAATTTCAGTACACCAAATAATACAGTAAGAGTACTATTACTTTAAAGATTGAAGGCATTGATAACAAAGATGATCTCATTTTATGTGTAGAAGTTAAACTGCAGATGGCACACTGGCATCGTTAAACCTATTTTCAATAATTTTTTAAGATGTACAATAAAGCAAACAATGGATGACATTTAAATATACCTGAAGGATCACAAAGTAGGAAGCCATTTATTGATCAGTAAACCAATCAAACATTGGCATAAAGATTACACTTTATGCTCCTGTAAAGCTGGGGATTACATGTTCACTGGAGTGGGTGTTTGCTTTGTGAGTCTGTGAGCGTGTTTGGGTGAGTTTGGACATCGTCGTGGTGACTCATTGACCCAAATCTGCTCCTGCCAGATTCAGGCAGAGAGGTCAGGACAGTAGGACGCAAAAATAGAAAGCACAGCATACACTATATTACTCTGTTTTACTCATCGTGTGCAGAGAAGAGCTTTGCGTTTGTCCACAGTGAATCTCATTAGACAGCAGAGAAGAACAATCAGGTAGCATCAGAGAAGTAGGTCAGCTAAGAAGGAGGTTGAGTGTAAAAGAAATCAAATTTAGCCCTTTGCTGTTTTTGCTAATTCTTGTTTCATCTGTTAGTAATTTCCCTTTCATTCTGTCAGAGCTCTGTGACGCCAGTTCACTGCAGTCTGTTCTCTTTATGTGGTTTGTTTCTGTGCTGCGGTTTCCATGCATGGGCTCAATGATTCAGAGGAACCTGACTGATCTCTTCTTTGTTACTTCAAGACGCTGGAGTGAGTGAGGTCCACGCCCACGTGCTGCGTGAAAATTTGTCTAGCAAAATTGTGGAAGAGAATCCTCTAAACATCATAGTTTGTTAACGATACCAGGTTTTATATCAACAAAGGATGAAAAGCAGGCAGCTGTTGTCAGAGATAAAGACCTTTAAAAGTCACCGTTCACAACCAACATAGGAGCAAATGGCAAACAGACACAGTTAATGATTAGCTGGTGTGCCTGATGGAGCAATTAGCTGCTGAGAATTCCCTCAGACCAAATTAGATCTGAGAGTAGAGTGAATGTTTGTGTCTGCAGCATGAGAAGCTGCTGATGTAATAACCATTAAAGTGTGTTATTGCTGTTCATGCAGTTTGTAGCACTGAAGAAAGAAGACTGAACCCTAACTCAAAAACTGATAACATTTATATTGTCAGCGGTACATTTGAATTGTGTGTTTATGTCGTTTTCTCCGGTCACATGATGGTTTTGACTCTATTTGGTAATGCTGCTGATGTTTTCTTATGCAAGTCCAAGATCGACACCAGAGTCATTCTTCTCTTCTTCTTCACTCGTGTCTCACACTTCACTGGTGTTGCCTTCTGGCTCGGTCTACAAAAACATAGTGATACACTCCATCATGTCTTAAACCAAAATCAACAAGCCTGTCAGAGTGTTTGATGAAATCAGTCCAAATGGAGGTCCTTCTTCTTTACGCTCTGCGGCTTTTAAAGTTTCCATTGCTACCAGCCAACACGCAGGAACGACAGGCTAATGCAAATGTGTGTATCTTTTTTTTGTGTCTTTGATCCAGGGGGTCCATGAGTCTAAAGGCATAACAGAGGACTACCTTCGACTGGAGGTTCTCATCCAGAAGGTGGTCTCTCCCTACCTCGGGACTCATGGTCTATATTGCAGAGATGGATCCTCCAATCTACACTGCAATTCCTGCCTGTTAGGTACGAGTGTTTGTTTCTAAATGTCCCACATTCTTCTGGTGGTGTTCTATTGCATGTTTTCAATTAAAGGTTAATCAGAATTTTAAAAAAGACAATTCATGTCTGTTTCTCTTTAGAAAAGCGGTTGCACCGCTCCTGGTCCTCCAAACCTAGCTGCTCCCCCGTCGCCAAGAATCCAGTGGTTCGTTCTAAGAGCTACAACGTGCCCATGCTGACCCCAGTAGTAGAGTACGACATAGACTTCTCTGCAGGAAGCAGCACGGGCATCAGACGACACTCTGTCTCCGAGATGACCTCCTGCGTGGAGGAGGGCGGCCCTTTGGCGAAATCCACCACCAGCCTCACCGATAACACCAGTAACACCAGCACATCCAGCCTCGCCAACCACCCCCCTGCTTTCACAGCTTCTGTTGCACCTTCAGGTAGGATGGGAAATTATTAATTTTTGGTTCAATATGTCCCAATCATCTGATCTGTTGCTGTCATTTGTGCAGACACTGTAAACTCCAGCAAAGAGCCTCAGCCCAGTGAGGCCGACAGCCCTGCTGCTCCTCACCCTCTCCAGGCTCAGCACCACTCCCCCTGCCTCCTCCCTGAGCCATCACCAGGTGAGGACACACATTGCTCCAGCTCGCTCACCTCTGAGTTGCCCTCGTCCTCCAAGGTGCCGACTCAAGACACGAGCTCCGACCCCAGTCTGTCCTCCAATCCGGAGGTCGTTATGGACAACGTCATGGAATCTTTGGACTCAGAGGTGGAGTATGACGGCATCTTCCTGGACTTCTCACAGCGTTGCTCTGGAGGGTCGACACACAGCAGAGACAGCAGCCGGCAGAGCGTGGCGTGACGCACATTTTGCATATGATGCAGCAGGGACATGCACTGAGCCGTGACTGACATTCCTCACACTCTGCTTTCTGGTGACTCCACATCATCAGGGATTCTTTCAAACTACCCCCCCCCCTTTTCAATAAATGTAACGTTTAAATTTAGCACTTTTTTAAAGGATGGACACATCAGCACTGACTCCTATGGGATATCACATCAAAATATCTGTGTGTCCTGTTTTTTCATAATCTTAATATATTTTGTAAAAAAAAAATTAAGATAGTAAAATTCTAACTTCATGTAAAAAAAACTACAGTTTGATGCAGCTTACAATATTTTATTAACTGATAATTTAAATAAATATTTTAATGAATTTTGCAGTTTCACTCCAGACTCAGTATGTGTAGTATAATATGAAGCTGCTGGAATAAAACACTTGTTAGGGCCTGAGCACGAAACATGCGAGAGCCCTATTGAAATGCAAGGAATTATTCTTGTGTTATTTTTCTTTCGCGTCATTCGACGCAGATTTGTCCCCCTGAACGTGCTCGAAAACTCACCAAATTTGGCACATAGGTCAAGCTCGTGAAAAATGGCGATCTGAAACTGTCGCCATGACTGCAACTTGCCACATGCCTCTACAGCGCCCCTTAGAATATGAAAATATTCAGCGCAACAGCTACGGCCATGAAAATTGCTACGTTGATGTATCTCCTCACTCCAGGAAACATGCCTTCGAAAAAATAATTCCACCCCTACAGGGCGTCGGCCATCTTAGAAAATCTTTGCCATGTTCCAATTCGCTCACCCCACACTTTTGCGAACTCCTCCTAGGGGAATTGCTTGATAGGGCTGAAAGTTGGTGTGGTTAGGGGTTAGGGACCAAAAGTTATCAAAAACGCAGCACTTCGTCATATGGTCTGGCTGTGGCGCCGCCACAAATTTGACCCTTCGCCAGCGCACTGGAAACAATGTATTTGTGGGTGTATCTCCCACATACTTCATCCAATGTGGATGAACAAAATCAGGTATGATAAGCCTGTCATTCTGAACAGATTGATATGCTAATGAGCTGATAAACTCATAGCGCCACCTACTGGCAGTATGAATTGTGTTCAGGCTGATTTCCATGTTCCACACCTTGTATTTGAACAAACTCCTCCTAGGGAAATACTCTGATAGACCTGAGATTTTGTCACATGGTTCTGAAGACATGGTTAAGCAAAAGTTATCAAAAACGCAGCTCGATGTTACACTGTGTGGGCGGGGCAACACCACAAAGGTGACCCTTTGCCACCATAGAGAAAGCTGCTGTGTTTGATGATTTATTCATCCTGCCTGCCTCTTACTCTATCATGACATCAGCCCCTGTGCACCTTTTCATATCACATTATCGTCATATGTAGGCGTGGCCACATGGCTCAGCAGTGTCCCCTAGTATGAGATCTGAGTCCCTGTTTGACCTACAGACATGAAAATCGGTACACGTATGTATCACCTCTAGACGAGAAAAAAAGTCTCTTGAAGGCATCCTCTAAAATGCACAGGAAGTCCGCCATTTTGCAAAAACTGCGCCATTTTGCATTTTTCACTCCCCGCACTTTTACAAACTCTTCCTAGGGGATTTGTCCAATCAACCTGAAAATTGGTCTGGTTACTCTTAAAGCATTAGGGACCAAAAGTTATCAAAAACGCAACACTTCATCATACTGTCTGGCTGTGGCACCCCCCTGTGAGAATAATAGGATTATTTACTAGAAACTCAGTTTCTACCATTTTTACTAGGTGGGTTACTCCAATTTGAATGTTTCTAAAGGACCAAAATTCAACATTAAGAAATTTGAGTGATATTGAGTCGTGGAGAGATTTCCAGAGGTTCAGAACAGTTTTACATTCATAAAACATGTGCTCAGTTGTTTCTAAGTTAGTTTTACAAATGTAACAGTTTTCTACCACCAATTTAAATCTTTTTTTTCATAAATTCGTTTAAAAGGGTAAATATTATTCATAATTTTAATTTTGGAGAAATTGGGAATTTTAAATATTTTGTGTGAATAGATGCTATTTCAGAATTATTATAATCTTTAGGAATAAGTGAGCTTTTTTAAAACCTGGATATAATGAATTTATCAAGTACTTTTTAAAAAATGTATTGTTACATTTGTTATCTATTAGGTCTAAACCATCTATTTTCACTTTATGTAATTTTGGGGTTGGTATATCCTCCATATTTGTAATTAACTGGATAAAGACTGTTGGGATATTCTGTGAAACATTCTTATAAATCTCATCAGAACAATTCAAATTATATTTGGCATTAAAATCTTTTACATCAAGAACAAAACCATTTCCATAAAAGCAAAAATGCTGCTTTACACTCAATTTGCACTTTTGTAACACAATTTGCAAATGTATAAATATAATCCACTTCACAGCACTATTTTTGCTGAACTGTAAACACAACTCACTGCTTTACACACAACTTCCAAATGATCAACACACTCCTAGTAAAACTACACACATGTATGGCTGGTATTTACACTATTTTGCCAACTGTCTGGCTACACTGTCACATGTGAGAACTGTTTTACATCATTAGTTCACTTTGCAATCAGCATGAGCACTGTGAATAAGCCACAGGTAAGCTTCAGTGTGGAGAACAATGGAGGAAGAAGAAGACTGAGAAGAGTGAGAATTAGAGGAGGATGAGGACATGAGGAAGCAGGAGGAAGAGGAGGAAGACGAAGACGAGGTGAATTTAGAGGAAGAGGACGAGGAGGTGAAGAGGAAGGAGGAAGGGTAAGAAGAAATAGAATTACTGATGTCATCAGAGCTACAATAGTGGATCATGTGATCAACCATGGAATGACCCTGAGGGAAGCTGGACAACGGGTTCAGCCTGAGCTGCTACACTGTAGCAAGCATCATAAGGACATATTGATGAGAATGGGTTAGTACAGTTCCTTCACACTAAGTTGTAGGTGTACCATACTCTAATGAGAAAAACAACAATACTGTACATGTAAACTGAAACTGTTACTCCACAGAATTGCTAGACATCCAGCATCTGGAAGGAGCAGCACTCCAGGAGATATTTTCTCCGGTGCCTTGGACTAGAAGGCATTGCATGCAATGTTGATGAAATTCTGTGGCCGGACCCAGACAGACGACAAGACTGATTTTCTCTCTCTCTCTTTTTGAAATTCTTGAAATTGTATGTTTTCTTGTGTTGTTGTGTTTTGATGTGTGTGAATAAAAATATTTATACATTAATATTCACTCTCCTTTGGCTCTGTTTTTTTTTTTTTTTTGGTTTCTACATCTGCCTCTCGAGCTGCCAAATGTTCCATATGTTCACCAGGCAGTTGCCAATGCTGTCTGTCAGCTCCTGCTGTTTGGTGCTAAAGTAGGTAAAGGGGAGTTTAGAGCCAAGTCTCTGAAAGCAGCCGCCTCCTGTTTATTCATTTATTCATTCATTTATTCATATTTATACAAGATTCAAGAAATCCCGAGGGATGGTATAGTCGGCCATGTTGGGAAGACCAGAAAGCACACAGCAGCTCAGATCGCTGCGACTGATGTCCATGTCGCAGGCCTGAGACCACTCATTCATCTCACTGTCATAGTACTCAACATTAGAGGTGGTGTGGAAGCCATTGAAGCCCCCGACAACAAAGAGCCGATCCTCAACTACTTCGATGCCAAATTTGAAGCGGGGGGTCATCATGGAGCACACGTTGTGCCAGGTGTTGGTGTGAGGGCTGTAGACCTCAGCAGTCTGCAGACAGCCTGTTACATTACAGCCACCAACCTTTGGAGTCAAAGATGAGAAAAAGATGCATCACTTATCAATTCAATCACATAAAAAACTAGCCGCGATAAACCGCTGATGAAAGCTGGTGACACATTTCTTTCATGCACTTACTGCATAAACACGGCTGTCGTATGCAATTACTCCTAGTCCACTGCGCCGGTTGCCCATGGGAGAGATCAGGGTCCACTGTTTGGTCTCTGGGTCGTAGCACTCTGCTGTTCGCAGGCACTCATTCCCTCTATATCCACCACATATGTAGATCTAAATACAAAGGGGGGGGGGGGCAATAAGAAATTGTCATTTTTGTTGGCTCAACCTGGCAGCAGTGTTTTGTAAACAAATCTTTCTGTCCTCTGTTATGTTCCATTGTGTTCCACCCACCTTGCCATTGAGTGCTGTGCAGCTGGCGTCGCTCCTCTGCTCATGCATGGGTGCAATTTCAAGCCACTGGTTGGTTTCTGGCTGGTAGAACTCAGCACTGCTGAGATATGTGTGCCCATTAGAGCCTCCCATGGCATAGATGCACCCATTCAGCACAGTCACACTCACAGAACCACGGCGATAGTGCATCGGTGCCACCTCTTGCCATGTCCGTGTGCTCAGGTCAATCCTGCACACACTATTGGTGGCTATGAACACCCGGGCAAAGCCACCAACACAGTAGACATGCCCACCGAGGAAGGCTGCACCATGGAAACTGCGAGGAACCTCAGAAAGGTTTGTTATGTTCATCCAGTGATTTGCACGGACGTCAAATGCCTCGATTACATTAGTTAGATCAATGCCACTGCTCTTCAAGCCTCCAATGGCCAATAGAATGGCAGAAGGCAGACGAGGCCGACCGAGGATTCTGTCTTTGCATTCGATGACCTCAGAGACCATGGCCTGGCACCTCAAGTTGTCCGTCACCAGCTTATTGGACAGCACATGACTCTGTATGTACTCTGTAGGCATCATGCTCAGCCTGACCTACAACAATACAGAGAATAAAGAGAATATAACTTAACAGTCTGTGTCAGAATGAATAAAAATACATAAAAAAAAAATCATGGTTCCTAATAAAGAACATCACAATAAATACAACAAGTAAAACAATAAAATAATGGTCAGTTATTCGAAATGCTATTTGCAACCGGAATAAACGAGATCTTCATTCTCTTTGTTCTACATCGTGTCAGTCAGGATCAGTGGTGGAAAGTAACCAAGTATTTGTACTTTGTTCCTGTACGTAAGTAAATTTTTATGTATTTATACTATATATACTATACTAATAGTGCATACTTTAACTCCATTATGTGTTGCAGCTGTTACCTGTACCTTCTACTCCACTACATTTCTACAGTGTTTGTAGTTACTTGTTACATTTGATGAACACAGTGCTGGACTGATGTGAGGTCAGACTCTGTATGGAGGTGGTGTCACGCTGCCAGCTGTGTTTCTATAATAAGCCTCAGTCATGATGCCGGTGCTCTGGCTCAGTTAGCTAACTAGTTAGCTGCTGTCTGCTAACACAGATTCATCCATTAATGTCTGATTAACATTATTAATCATAACATTAATCTCAGCAGGAATACTGACACAGTAAAAATGCTGAATGCATGTTTTTTATTAGCAGCCTCTCTGTTCACTTGATGCCCACAGCCTGCCTCATGACACACAGACCTGTCCATAGCTGCTTATGGACTGAAAATGTAAATTAAAGGTAGGGTAGGAGATTTCATTCTGATGCGCTTTTTGTGCGCTTTAAATTAGTATAACTTCTCTTTACAATCTGATAGCAACCGATTAGTTTGGCAGTTTCGCTTTAAAACGAAGAACATTAATCATCTGTTGAAGCTATAAAACGCTAAAAACATCAGCCAATCCTACGAGGCCCCCCTGCGCGTATAGTTTGCTGGTTGTCACTCTCTTCCTGCTCTGCGCGCACCAGAGAGGTACGTGCATGATGGCCGAAGTCACAGACTGGTTGGCTGACTCTCACTGAGTTTTCAGAATCTCCTACCCTACCTTTAACTACACATTGTCCATTTTAATTTTAAGATGATTTCTTATTATTTTAACCTGTTCAGATCCTTTGCAATGGAAATCAATACTATATATTCAGTGTGTGAGTACTTTTAATACTTTAGATACATTTAAAACTAGTTAAGACCTTTACTTAGTACCTTACTTTACTAAGGTTTTGGAAAAGATGATGATTTGCATAAATTCTCCTCCATGTTCAGAGTTACCCAGAATACCAGCATGCACATGAGCACAATGCGTCACTCAGGTAGTCTGTGTTGCTTTCTATTATCACTCATCAGAATAGATGATATTGCACCTTCTGGCCTATAAAAGGGTAAAGGATGGCTGTACTGGCCATCATCATGACATGGAGCACATCTAATAACTGATAACCCTGTATTGGGCTGAGGTTGGCTTTAGTCACTGTCTTGAAATAGATTAACCTATAATATGAAAGTTATAATGTATAATATAAAGTACCTCTGACAAGAGAATATCTGCATATCCTTCTCTTTCCTGAGGTTCATGTGTGATCCACCGAATGATGGCCTCAAACACAGCAGCCTCCTTTCTCACATTGAGGTCGTCACGGCTGATAATGTCACTGACATCCTGGGCTGAGAGCTGCAGGAACTCTTCGCCAAAAACCACTTCCTCAAAGTGACTGAGGACATAGTGGAAAACCTTGAGGTGCAGTTCAGGGGTGTGGTAGTTTTTTGTGAACTGCCAGATGCCGATGCAGTTGTGTGGGCAGAGTGTCTTTTCAAAAAAGTTGCAGCATATTTGCACCAGCTTCACTATATTGAGGTAATCAGCTGCCATGAAAAGCCTCTGTGCATTAGACTTTGTCACGTTAACAGAGCCGGTGTATGCAAATTCAATGATGAGCTCCATCATGTCTGAGGATATGTCAGCAATACTGAAGACTTTCTTGTCAGGTTCAGACCAGCTTGTGAAGAGAGCTCTGAAAGACACAGAAAAAGTTCCACAACATTATACACCACTTTTAGATACTAAAATTAGTCACTAAGTCACTGGTGGATTTATGGGTAACTTTATTCAACAGTCTAAAAGGTCTAAATCTGATGTAACATTATCTAATTCACTTATGACTTCCAAACTATACATCAAGTTTAAGTTTAAGATAAAATAAGTTTGAGCCTATAGAGGGAGAAATCATTATTAGATGCTTTACAGTTTGTTGCGGTTGCTAACAAGCATTTGTCACATTTTCAGAACAGAGAGACAATGAGACTGATTTTCTCTCTCTCTCTCTCTCTTTCAGTGAAATTGTATGTTTTCTTGTGATTGTTTTGATGTGTGTGAATAAACATTCATACTTGAAATTTGAATCCCTGTGTTTACAGTTAAAAAATTGACATACAGCTGATTTATGATAAATTAGGCCAACCACAGGCAAGTGCTGTGGATTCTTCAATGAAATTGACACATAAAGGAGGACCTTGAGGAGTGATGTTTTTGGGAGCGTACACATGCCCCCAAAAACATCATTTGGTGGTGGGTATAACTTGTCTGTTACAGTTTTTCTCAATTGTTTACACACAAATTCTGGTACTTGAGACACAATGACCACAACATGTAACTCATTTACCAACCCCCTGAACCAATTCTGCTAAACTACAAGCACAGTTCCTGCTTTACACCCAAATTGTAGTTCTAAAACACACTTATTTCAAAACACGGCACACACAATTCTCTGCTTTTGGCACAATTTTCATGCAGAACATATCTTGTTTTCACAAGGAACACACTGCCATTCAAACATGCACAATCAGTGGCGGTTTTGGGCGTGGGCAAACCGGGCAGTCGCCCGGGGCGGCATCACACAGGCGGCGGCACGAGCAGTTGGAAAAAATATAATTTGTGCTGCGGTTTTCTATGTATATTATCGATCACTGTGTACAGAAGCTGTGAGACGAGGGGAGGGGGCGCGGGGGACTGCTCACCTCTAGGTCTCCAAACGGAACGACAGGGAGTGAAGGAGGGAGGTCTCACTCTGTCCTGATAGCGTGCGTCACTGCGTGTTTGTGTATAGCAGCGAAATAGTGAGAGGTCTTATCGTTAAGATTATTACAGTTTTTTCTGATTGCTTAAACACTAACAATGATTCTTATAGCACAATTTCTAAAACTATTAATAGTTATAGCAAAATCACTCACTGAGTTTGCAAAACTAAAAGCCAAAAAACTGCTTTACACTCAATTTGCACTTTTGTAACACACAATTTGCAAATGTATAAATATAATCCACTTGACAGCACTCTTGTTGCTGAACTGTAAACACAACTCACTGCTTTACACACAATTTCCAAATGATCAACACACTCCTAGTAAAACTACACACATTTATGGCTGGTATTTACACTATTTTGCCAACTGTCTGGCTACACTGTCACATGTGAGAACTGTTTTACATCATTAGTTCACTTTGCAATCAGCATGAGCACTGAAAATAAGACACAGGTAAGCTTCAGTGTGGAGAACAATGGAGGGAGAAGAAGACTGAGAAGAGTGAGAATTAGAGGAGGAACATGAGGAAGAGGAGGAGGACGAAGACTAGGAGGTGAATTTAGAGGAAGAGGATGAGGAGGTGAAGAGGAAGGAGGAAGGGTAAGAAGAAATAGAATTACTGATGTCATCGGAGCTACAATAGTGGATCATGTGATCAACCATGGAATGACCCTGAGGGAAGCTGGACAACGGGTTCAGCCTGAGCCGCTACACTGTAGCAAGCATCATAAGGACATATTGATGAGAATGGGTTAGTACAGTTCCCTCACACTAAGTTTTGTAGTAGTACCATACTCTAATGAGAAAAACAACAATACTGTACATGTAAAACTGAAACTGTTACTCCACAGAATTACTAGACATCCAGCATCTGGAAGGAGGCATGCGAGGATATGGACCAGGCATCATGTCAGGCCTGGATACGGCACTCCAGGAGACATGTTCCCTGGTGCCTTGGACTAGAAGACATTGCATGTGATGTTGATGAAATTCTGTGGCCAGACCCAGAGAGACAATGAGACTGATTTTCTCTCTCTTTCAGTGAAATTGTATGTTTTCTTGTGTTTGTTTTGATGTGTGTGAATAAACATTCATACTTGAAATTTGAATCCCTGTGTGTTTATAGAACTATTTATGACAAAAGTTTGACCTCACATGGACATACCTTGTGCACAGAGAAAGCAAAAGCCAGATGTGTTTTCAGTTACAGTTTTTTCTGATTGCTTAAGCACATTTCTGTAACTACAGGGGGTCTCGCCCGGGGAGTAATTCAATGTAGAACCGCCACTGTGCACATTGACTCATCACAAGGGCAAACACCCATCACACAGTTTTACAGCAATCAGAACTTTAGCATAACAGGGCAACAGGTGAGCTCTTCTGTTTTGGAGCAATGGATTGGTGTGTGTACTCTCACTAGAAAATGGCAGTACTGCATATCAATACAGTACTCAATGAGTACAGCAGTACAGTAGCTACCCTTGGCCCCTACAACACCGCCCATCTGATCACACTCATTCCACCAGATCAGGTAGATGGCCCACATTTCCACAGGGCTGCTCTAGTTCGTAACTGGTTCACTGCCCACGCAGGCTTTTTAGTTTTTTATCTCCCTCCATATTTTCCATTCCTCAATCCTATTGAGGAATTTTTTTCTGCCTGGAGATGGAAAGTGTATGACCGAAATCCACAAACACGTGTTCCCCTTCTCCAAGCTATGTGGAGATATGGCAGCTGATGCTTTTCATGGCTGGATTCACCATGCTATGCGATATTTCCCCCGCTGCTTGGCCAGGCAAAACATTGCTTGTGATGTGGATGAGGTGCTGTGGCCAGACCGCAACAGAAGGGAGGATGCAGCATTGTTTTTTTTGGTTTTGTTTGGTTTTTGTTTTGTACTCTAACTGTATATAGTAAATTCTTCTGTTGTTTTGTATGTAGTGTATGTACAACTTTGTGTTAGTTGGGGATGGGAATGGGATGTACACTGTGTACATTGTTTTTGTGGGAAAAATAAACTAAAATGTTACCGTGTATTTGTGTGTTCTGAGTATAAAAATGATGTTCTCGAATATTTTACAACACACTTACAGTTTTTTCTGATTGCTTAAACACTAACAATGATTCTTATAGCACAATTTCTAAAACTATTAATAGTTTTAGCAAAATCACTCACTGAGTTTGCAAAACTAAAAGCAAAAAAACTGCTTTACACTCAATTTGCACTTTTGTAACACACAATTTGCAATTGTATAAATATAATCAACTTCAAAGCACTCTTGTTGCTGAACTGTAAACACAACTCACTGCTTTACACACAACTTCCAAATGATCAACACACTCCTAGTAAAACTACACACATTTATGGCTGGTATTTACACTATTTTGCCAACTGTCTGGCTACACTGTCACATGTGAGAACTGTTTTACATCATTAGTTCACTTTGCAATCAGCATGAGCTCTGTAAATAAGACACAGGTAAGCTTCAGTGTGGAGAACAATGGAGGGAGAAGGAAACTGAGAAGAGTGAGAATTAGAGGAGGATGAGGACATGAGGAAGCAGGAGGAAGAGGAAGAGGATGAGGAGGTGAAGAGGAAGGAGGAAGGGTAAGAAGAAATAGAATTACTGATGTCATCGGAGCTACAATAGTGGATCATGTGATCAACCATGGAATGACCCTGAGGGAAGCTGGACAACGGGTTCAGCCTGAGCCGCTACACTGTAGCAAGCATCATGAGGACATATTGATGAGAATGGGTTAGTACAGTTCCTTCACTCTAAGTTTTTCTCTAATGAGAAAAACATCAATACTGTACATGTAAAACTGAAACTGTTACTCCATAGAATTGCTAGACATCCAGCATCTGGAAGGAGGCATGCGAGGATATGGACCAGGCATCATGTCAGGCCTGGATACGGCACTCCAGGAGACATGTTCCCCGGTGCCTTGGACTAGAAGACATTGCATGCGACGTTGATGAAATTCTGTGGCCGGACCCAGAGAGACGACAAGACTGATCTTCTCTCTCTCTCTCTCTCTTTCAGTGAAATTGTTTGTTGTGATTGTTTTGATGTGTGTGAATAAAAGTTCATACTTGAAATTTGAATCCTTGTGTTTATAGAACTATTTATGACAAAAGTTTGACCTCACATGGACATACCTTGTGCGAAGAGAAAGCAAAAGCCAGATGTGTTTTCAGTTAATACCATCAGTGTGTAGTTGGCACATTGTGTGCTTAGTAATATGATGGTTTGTGTTAACTGTGTGGTACAAAAATACCATTTTTACAAAGGTTTGAAGAGTTAAGCAAGACGTATTAGCTTTTGCAAGAGATCTACAATGTTTTGCTGATTTGGTGTAAGGTTTTTTTATTTGTGTGTAGAGTTTTGCACAAATAGCCAATATCAGCAGACACACTGAAACACTGTAAGCTATATAAACAAGATTACAGTGAATAATCTCGAACACTCACATCATAAACTACAACAAATCCTTGTTTCTGTCTCCCTATGTAAAGGTTACTAACACAGTCATTCAAAATTGAGATAATCAGTTCACCTGAAGTAATTGCACTTCGCCAAGATGACTCTGTGGATGGGAAAGTCAACCTCCTCCACTCTGATGACAGCATCGCAGAGCAGCCCCTGCTCACGGAGATCTGTGTAAACGTTCATGTTGACTTTGCAGACTTTATAGTTTCTCTGTGTTTGTTGCCTGTCTCCTCTCAGTATATAATAGAAGTGCAAAGACACTGTGAATGGAACTCTTGTCAAAGCACTTCACATCACCATGGAGACATGTATACATGTTTACATTTAAAAACTACTCATTAGTTTGATTGCTGCTAGGCAATCAGGCAACCAAACTCTTATTCTTCCGTATGTTTTTTTGGTGCAGCGTATCTTCAGCATACATTGACCGATTTCAGCCATTCAACTATCAAAATGTTCATCTCACAGAGGACATTCCGGGTCTACTTCAAGATTTTTTCAAAAAATTATCGTTTTTCAAATATTAAGAAATTTCCGCATCATCTGCTAAATGTATCTCCTCCTACAAATTTCAAGCTACAGACTCCATTTTAGTCTTAAAATGCTCATTAGATGCTGCTCTATCAAACTTGTATTCAGAATTTTCTAATACTGAATCGTTTCCGCGCGCCAGGCTCTCAAAGTTGTAGTAGTTTTTGAGATCTCCTCTGAGTTCAACATGGCAGGCAGGGCTGTTACCATGGTGAAAGGCTGAAAGTCTGAAAACATTTTGGATGGAGCTCAGTCATCAGATGTTAAAGACATTCTGCAATTATAATCTCTCAACTAACACTTTATTGGAAGCACAGTTGGCTCTCATTTAAGGTTAGCAACAAGTTTTTTGTGTTTTTTGCTTGCAGTCTGGATGTGGGACAGTCAGCTGGATCCCTGGACTGTCCATTTTTTTGTGTGCGGAAAAAAAACAACTGACATGCATTCTTGGATCCTGATAATTTGGCTACTTTCTGCTCAGAAAGCCTCATGCAAATGTTGAATGTTACGGAAACATTTCATTTTAAACTCACATACTGCATATTGGGGTTGGAAGTGGGCAGTTTGGATGGAAATGATTTTTATCTGCTCCCAGATGTTCTCACACGGTGCAAACATTTCCACAAGATCAAGGAACCAAGGTGCTGGATGTGGATGAAGACAGTCAGAGAGGGTTTTGTAGAATCTTCTTCAAGATGGAGCTGAAACAGACATGGACCGATGGTATATCTGTTCTGAAATACATTAACGAGGATAAGCATCTCCACGTCTATTGCCATCAGAGACCTCGCAAGCTCTTCGCAGTGGCAACACATTGGCTGCATTTGGAGTCATTTCATTCCCCAGCTGTGCTAAGAAGAACCACAGTTAACAGCAGCTTGGATCTTTCTGCTGGAAAAAGTTCAAACTGTCAGGAAATGTTTTTATGGCCATTCGGATGTTACAAGAGTCCATGAGCCCTTCGTGAAAGAGGTGCCTTTGCATTAGAAAAATGTAACATAGAAATGTAATACTCATGCTGTGGTGGGTTTCCAGAAGATCAACAAGCCACGGTGCTGGATCTGGAAGGCCTGCTCTGTGTGGATTCTGATTTATTCAAGTTCAAGATGGATGTTATAGCCCATGGCAGTTGGGAGATCCGAGATTCTTAAAGTTGATGCCAGCGGAGCTTTCCTCGTCATGCTGTGGCTGATGGCTCGTTCTTATGTCTGTGATCGTTTGCAGTTTCCCCTCTGAGGGACTAATAATGGATTATCTTATCTTAAGGTTGTCTTAGTTCTGCTGAACTGTCTTTGTCTTTTCTTCTGCCTGCTCTGTCCATGTGGGCAGTCAGAGTCCTGTTGAGGGCTTCATTAAGTGTGCTCTGTGTTTTCCTAATATTCAATCTTTATCTCTTTATTTTATCAGGTCTGCCGAATTAACTTGTGTCTCGGACTAGGAGGTGAAAGGTTTGAAACAAAAATTTGAATGTGTGTATCACCTTCAGAGTCAAGGAATGAGAGTGTAACACTGAAAACCAAGCTGGTGAAATTCTACTCAAGCAGTGTTAATTTTGTTGACGAATCATTTTCGTCATAGTTTTCGTTAACGACCTTTTTTTGCTGATAAAAATGAGACGATAACGAACGGTGCCAAAAACGAAGACGAAATGTATTGACACTTTCGTCAACGAATAAAAACGATACGAAATTATTGATGGAGACGAGATCCAATCAGAGCAAATTTTGTTTGTGGAAGGGAGGGACGAATCAGGGGACGGCGGCAGAGAGCCAATCAGAAGTGATCTCTCTGCGTGAGGACGTTACCCCGCGATGCTGGAAGAAGTCGTACTCATGCATAGTAACACAACACAGGAGAAGAACAGACACACGACACGTTTGATGTCAAGACAAACAAGACGGTTTGCAAACCGTGTGGAGCGACTATCAGCGGTAAAAACAATAAACCTGAAGCGACGTTTGCAGACGAGTCGTCTTAATTTCCGTTCAAAGATACACGTGACAAAATCTATAAATGAAGACTCCGCTGCTGATGGTTTTACAGCATGTGACCTGTTTCTAAGTTGTCACTGAAGTGTTTTGCTGTAGTTATGGAGGATTCATGAAGAAGGTCATGACTGAACAGTGTATTCAGGGAGAGCAGCTCACTGTTCCACTGGTTCTTTTGTGAAAAGGTCATAGCAATTAAATAAAGAGGTGTTTGTTTAAATAACACAAGTTAAAGCTGTGCCTGTTTTTATTGCACTTCAAACCTTAATTATTTCATGAAAAAATATATATCAGAATTTTAGTCGACTAAATCCACGGCAGATTTAGTCGACTAAAATTCTTTGATATTTAGTCGACTAAAACTAGACTAAAAGTTAAAAAATGTTGATGACTAAAACGTAGAGAAGGTTGAAGCAAGGCGTCTGGACTTGTAGAGTTTTCTAGAAGACGTTTCGCTGCTCATCCAAGCAGCTTCATCAGTTCTAACTGTTTGGTGGGGAAACATGGTTTATATGTGGTTACAGACCTCAGTGGGTGGGTCTGGGTAAAACTTTAAAAAACTTACAAACAATAGCACTAAATGTTTCCATACTTACCTGTGATGTTCTGGCTGACTGGGCCAGGTGTGTCTAACGACTGGCTAACGACTATGAAACTGCCGGAGGGGGACTGATTGACAGCCCTTTGTTCTTGCTGTGAGTATGTGCAAACTTCCTGGGAATGGATGGAATCACTGCATTGTATGTGGTAGAAAGATGATGTCTGAGGCCACCACCTCTGTTAAGGGAAGGTTTTTCCAGCTTAACATAGATGGCTTCCTTGACTCCTCTTTCATACCACCTTTCCTCCCTGTCTAAAATGTGAACATTGTTGTCCTCAAAGGAGTGTCCTTTGTCTTTGAGGTGGAGGTGAACAGCTGAGTCTTGTCCTGAAGAGGTGGCTCTCCTGTGCTGAGCCATTCTTCTGTGGAGTGGTTGTTTAGTTTCTCCAATGTACAGATCAGAGCATTCCTCACTGCACTGGACTGCATATATCACATTGCTGTGTTTCTCCCTGGGAATCTTATCCTTCGGGTGAACCAGTCTCTGTCTCAGTGTTGTCATAGGTTTGAAATGGACCGGGATGTCATGGTTGTTGAAGATCCTGCGGAGTTTCTCTGATACTCCTGACACATATGGAATGGAGATGTTCTTTCTCCGCCTGGTGTTGTCCTTCTTCTTGTTGTTGGGGGGTCTTGTTTTTGTGGCTTTGATGAGTGCCCACTTCGGGTAGCCACATGTTTGCAGGGCCTTCCTGATGTGGTGTTGCTCCTTCTTCTTCCCCTCTGAGCTGGTGGGTACAGTTTGTGCTCTGTGCTGCAGGGTCCTGATGACTCCCAGTTTGTGTTCCAGTGGGTGGTGTGAATCAAACAACAGGTACTGGTCCGTGTGTGTGGGTTTCCTGTACACTTCCACATTGAGGCTCCTGTCCTCCTCAATATGTACTGTGCAGTCCAAGAAGGCCAGATTGTTGTCCTTGGTGTCCTCGCGAGTGAACTTGATGTTATTATCCACTGCGTTGATGTGTTCTGTGAACCGTTCCACTTCGTTGGTCTTGATTTTGACCCAGGTGTCATCCACATATCTAAACCAGTGGGTGGGGGTGGTTCCAGGATAGGAACTCAGGGCTCTTCTCTCCACTTCTTCCATGTAGAGGTTGGCCACAATAGGAGACACAGGTGATCCCATCGCACAGCCGTGCTTCTGTCTGTAAAAGTTCCCATTGTACTGGAAATAAGTGGTGGTCAGGCAGAGGTCCAGCAGGTCACAGATGTGGTCTGGCGTTAGGTTGGTTCTCTCCTTGAGTGTGCTGTCTTGTGTGAGGCAAGTCCTTACCATCTCTGTGGCTTCTGATGTAGGGATGCAGGTGAACAAGGAGGTGACATCAAATGAGACCATGGTGTCATCTGGGTCCATTTGGATCTTCTCCACCTTGTTCACAAAGTCCTGCGAGTTTTGGATGTGATGTGGTGTGTCACCTACCAGTGGTGTCAGGAGTTCAGCCAAGTGCTTAGCCACGTTGTATGTGACTGAGTTTGTGCTGCTGACGATGGGTCTGAGGGGGACTCCTTCCTTGTGTATCTTGGGGAGTCCATACAGGCGTGGAGTGGCTTCCCCCGGATACAGTCGAAAATAGAGCTTGCGGTTGATGATTTGGTCCTTCTCCAGTTTTTGTAGGTAGCTGACTAGTTTCTTCTTGTAGTTTCCGGTGGGGACCCTCTTCAGTGTCTCATATGTGGCTGTGTCACTGAGGAGTTCTGTCACTTTGGCGTGGTAGTCCTGTGTGTTGAGCACCACTGTGCATCTTCCTTTGTCTGCTGATAAGATGGTGATGTCCCGGTCCTTTTGTAGTGCAATCAGGGCCTTCCTTTCATCACTGGAGAGGTTGGATGGCGGTGCTTTAGCAGTGGAGAGTGTGGCTGTGACCTTCAAGCGGAGTTGCTCAGCTTCTGTGTCTGTCAGGTTGTTGTTCTTGATGGCTGACTCTGTGGCTGTGATGAGGTCCACCACTGGAATCTGCTCTGGCGAGATGGCAAAGTTGAGTCCTTTGGCCAACACGTCTTTTTCCGGCTGGCTCAGATGACACCATGGTCTCATTTGATGTCACCTCCTTGTTCACCTGCATCCCTACATCAGAAGCCACAGAGATGGTAAGGACTTGCCTCACACAAGACAGCACACTCAAGGAGAGAACCAACCTAACGCCAGACCACATCTGTGACCTGCTGGACCTCTGCCTGACCACCACTTATTTCCAGTACAATGGGAACTTTTACAGACAGAAGCACGGCTGTGCGATGGGATCACCTGTGTCTCCTATTGTGGCCAACCTCTACATGGAAGAAGTGGAGAGAAGAGCCCTGAGTTCCTATCCTGGAACCACCCCCACCCACTGGTTTAGATATGTGGATGACACCTGGGTCAAAATCAAGACCAACGAAGTGGAACGGTTCACAGAACACATCAACGCAGTGGATAATAACATCAAGTTCACTCGCGAGGACACCAAGGACAACAATCTGGCCTTCTTGGACTGCACAGTACATATTGAGGAGGACAGGAGCCTCAATGTGGAAGTGTACAGGAAACCCACACACACGGACCAGTACCTGTTGTTTGATTCACACCACCCACTGGAACACAAACTGGGAGTCATCAGGACCCTGCAGCACAGAGCACAAACTGTACCCACCAGCTCAGAGGGGAAGAAGAAGGAGCAACACCACATCAGGAAGGCCCTGCAAACATGTGGCTACCCGAAGTGGGCACTCATCAAAGCCACAAAAACAAGACCCCCCAACAACAAGAAGAAGGACAACACCAGGCGGAGAAAGAACATCTCCATTCCATATGTGTCAGGAGTATCAGAGAAACTCCGCAGGATCTTCAACAACCATGACATCCCGGTCCATTTCAAACCTATGACAACACTGAGACAGAGACTGGTTCACCCGAAGGATAAGATTCCCAGGGAGAAACACAGCAATGTGATATATGCAGTCCAGTGCAGTGAGGAATGCTCTGATCTGTACATTGGAGAAACTAAACAACCACTCCACAGAAGAATGGCTCAGCACAGGAGAGCCACCTCTTCAGGACAAGACTCAGCTGTTCACCTCCACCTCAAAGACAAAGGACACTCCTTTGAGGACAACAACGTTCACATTTTAGACAGGGAGGAAAGGTGGTATGAAAGAGGAGTCAAGGAAGCCATCTATGTTAAGCTGGAAAAACCTTCCCTTAACAGAGGTGGTGGCCTCAGACATCATCTTTCTACCACATACAATGCAGTGATTCCATCCATTCCCAGGAAGTTTACACATACTCACAGTAAGAACAAAGGGCTGTCAATCAGTCCCCCTCCGGCAGTTTCATAGTCGTTAGCCAGTCGTTAGACACACCTGGCCCAGTCAGCCAGAACATCACAGGTAAGTATGGAAACATTTAGTGCTATTGTTTTTAAGTTTTTTAAAGTTTTACCCAGACCCACCCACTGAGGTCTGTAACCACATATAAACCATGTTTCCCCACCAAACAGTTAGAACTGATGAAGCTGCTTGGATGAGCAGCGAAACGTCTTCTAGAAAACTCTACAAGTCCAGACGCCTTGCTTCAACCTTCTCTACGTATGATGACCTGGATGACTGAGAATCTTCATCAACATGATGACTAAAACGTGACAAAAATCAAATGACATTTTAGTCACAAGACTAAAATAAAAACTAAATCAGAAATTGCTGCCAAAATTAACACTGTACTCAAGTACTGGAATGAGTTGGGTGGCTGTTGACCTTTGACCTCAATGTCTTCTACCATTCGAAGAGTTTTATTTTATTATGCATTATTCAAATGCACAATAAAGAGGGAATCCTAAACAAAAGCAGCCTGAAGTGCTTATGAGCTGCCTGCAGCTGGTTCTCACGCCGATTCAAAAGGGCCTGACCTGTTGACTGAAGAGTTAACAGCTGTGTATCATCCATAAGAGTCTCCGGGACCGAAAGGAGGCTACTCCAGAAATTCTGGACAAAGTGATCTGATGTGTGTGTTGAACACAAGTCATATTGTTTTTCCCCACAGTTGTTGCCTGTGAGGAAGCAGATATCAATCCTAGGGGGAAATTGCTTGCATTCCAGGTACTCCTCCAGGTGTGTTGCTAACACAGGTCCTTACAGGTCCTTAAAGGAGGAGTCATTGTAGCTGTTTATGTGATTATTCTGGGATCTTTGCTGGTCGTTTGTTTTCTGTCCTTAGGTCCATCATGACCTCCTGGATGGCTCCTCAGAGGGCTGTGCCTGACAACCTCCGTTCTCATTAAGATTGCATGCTGTGATTGCATTTGAGGATTAGGGATCTGACCCGGAGGTCGACACTTACTGCTGGCAGACCAGAATAAGAGGAATCGCCTGGGGTGTACGCCGAATGCTGTGCCTGTTTATAACAGAAGAGGAAGAGGAGGGTCTGACTTTTTGAAAGAGCATCAGGGATCCAGTGACGTGCAAGCTGAAGCACCGCCAGATCATCGTTGGAGCGATGCCTAGGTGTAGATTAGATGTAGTGGTTTTCCCCACATTTTACTTCTCTTTAACTTCATGCTGATGAAGTGTTTTTGTTTAGTTTTTCCTTTTATTGCTTTTTTTTGTTCACTGCAAGCGAAACACCGTGATCGCCCATCTAAGGGGGCCGTGAGGGAATTTTCCCAGAACAAGCTGACATCAGGTTATTTGCTCTCACTTGCATCTTTGTGTTTGTGCTGCTGCAGCTGACAGCACAGATTAAATTCATTTAGTCTATTTTACATTCCCTGTTGTTTATTGATCTGCTGTTATCTTTATTTCATATATTCCTACTGTACATATAATTTCATTTATTAGTTATGCTTACACTTTCACACTGTTGACTCTTATCATTTTAATCATATTTTGTGAATGTGTTATACATTCACAAAATATGATTAAAATGATGGTTAATGGTCATGGTTAATAGTGCACGTGATCAGAAGATTATAATTATTGACCTTTGAACTCTACACAAGGACGTGTGTTATGTTAATGATCAATACTGGTCTGATGTTTGGGGAAACCTTTTGTAATAGCACAGCCAGATTTAGAACCACATGGAACATACTGCTGCCACTGGATGAACAGATTGTGCATGTAAAGTGTCTCTGTAAGACTTCATGTGTTCTACTGAACTTTGCAGACATGAACGTTACTCACGCAGGGGCGCCTCGTAGGATTGGCTCATGTTTTTAGCCTTTTATAGCTTCCACAGATGATTAATATTCTTCGTTTTAAAGCGAAACTGCCAAACTAATCGGTTGCTATTAGATTGTAAAGAGAAGTTACACTAATTTAACAAAAAAAGCATCAGAATGAAATCTCCTACCCTACCTTTAATGCTAATAGCCTATAAAGGCAGGGTCCATAGAAGACTTAAAACAGCATGAAATGCTTACAGGTCGGCCAATGCCTGCTCCTAGATATAATGGTAATTCAGATTCATCTTTAATCTGGTGTAACAAGTGTTGGTGTAACGGCCTCGGATATCTCTGGCCCTTTGTTCTCTTGTTTTCATTAGTACTTAAATTTACTTGCAGGTGCTTATGTGAGTGTTTGCATATACATGAAAATATATCTTGGATTGTAAGATTAATGCATAAATTTGTATATGTTGATCATAGCCGTCCCCCCAGGATGTTTCCCACCTGCATTCTGGTCACTGCACGTGTTGGGATGGTCTGAAGACTTCATCTGTCCTGCAGTACCAGGATCTAAGTTAAAAACTACATTATTCTCAGTTGCTGGTAGAAATTGCCCACATGCAGCAAATATTTAGATTGACCCTGTTTTGTGTTTTGCTCTGTAACTTCTTCTTCATTCTCTTCCCTGCTAAGATGGCAACCAGGAAGTAAAGAAATTGTCACCTTAAAATGGGAGTTCACAAACGACTGGGTGACAACACGATGAGTCACATAGAAGAGGTGGGTTTATATGACTTATACTGCAGCCAGCCCTTTGCAGGGCTGTTGTGTCATCCAACACACCTAGTCACCTATTATTGGCTATTATTGTTGTAAACATGATCTTATGGGTAATGGAGTCCTGGTGCAGAATAATCTGGGATATTGTTGTTTTTGGCAATTAGCAAACCAACTTGAAGGTGCTTCACTATCACCTACTGAACTGGAGATGGGTTAAAAAAAACTAGTAGACTCTCAGTGAACCCAGTTTCTTTAAGATAATTAAATAGAAAAAATGTTTCTTTTTTTTTTCTAAAATTCTAACATGACAAATATGTATAAATATTTCCGAAGACAGTCACAAAAAACACAAGTAACTATAAAACTTCCTAATAAAATTAGGTTTCAAAGACCAAACACTAGGTGGCAGTATTTGCAAACTCAAACATAAGAATATTTTAAGATTTAAACATTATAAGAGTATTACCTACCTCCATGCTGTTAAATTCATACTGGATACGGTTGACATTACCTAAGTAAACGAGGAGTGTATAGGGATGTTTATATGTGTGTGAAACACCTCCCAAAAGGTAGGGACAGAGAGTTGTGCTTCAGAGGTCTTCTGAAGTTGCTCACAACTGAATGAGATTACGGACATTAATTAAAAGTTGCTCATATGGAACTAAGGAGGTTTCGGGTGTGTGGACATGAGGTCACAAAGACCACATCAAAACTACAAGATTTTCCATGACATCAGCAAACTGCAACACATCCAGCTTCTAACCAGAATGAAATACAGACAGGACAAAATAACTTCCCAGCCTGTGGGCTCCATCGACCCTAACCGGGGGGCGGTCCTTCCCTCCTTCTATAAAAATGTGGGATATATGAGAGGTTAGCTGGAAGAAACTTTAGCTATGGCCACACAAATATCTCAGCAAGGTTGAAGAGCTTCGAAATGTTCTGACTTATGGATCTACTTGCAGAGATATTGTTGATAATTGTATGTCCTCACAGTCTTCTTGTGAATCATCTGTTCATTACTTTAATTCCTCATGTGCAAGTTACACTTGCTAAATGAAAAAACAAGATTTCTGAATGGAGTTCTTAATATATTCAGTTACCTTCCTAGTATGATATACTGTAGCTGTACTTCTGCCACCTGCTGGGTTTGAGAAGAACATACATGCCACATGAGAGGGTACATGGTGGTTCTAGTATATTAGCGCACCAATATTTAATGATACAATAAATTAAGTGTATTGGAATGAAATGGATGTAAAAATGAATCCTAAAATGTGCATTAAATAAATTGCAAATGAATATAGAATAAAAACAAAACAGAGTAATGTACAGTATATATATAAACAAACACATTGTTGATATATTTAATGTGAAATTCAGTGACATTGTTCATGTGCAAACCACAGTTAGCTCAGTTTAGCTTTATAAACAGCAGTAAATGAGCTCGGCATTGTGCTGTTATGTGTTTTTACATTCTGGACTGACACTGACTGAAGTTACAATGTAAATAATCTTTGTGCTCTGAAACTAAAGCATCAAATATGTGACAATATTTGCAGCTTAAGAAGTTGAACCCAGCTCAACTTTTCTATCAGCATCACAGACAACAAAAACAGATTACATATATTTTTGTCTCTCATAGTTTTGGGTTGGCCGTAGTACATTCAGAAAAAAAACTGCACCGATTAGCACCAATCAACATTCACTTTTTTTCTTTACAGCCTTTAAGAATCCAAGCCCAGCTGTAACAAAGTCTGTCTACTGTCCAGCTCTGTAGCAAAGGTTTGTTACATACACACAAACCTGAACTACATTAATATCTCTGTAAAAGCACTGCTTACCTTTAGAAAACCCACAGAGTTTGTGTTTTTAATTTTCTAAAGGTTTCTTAAGCAATGTGCAGAAAACATTCATCTGGAATTAATGTAGGGTACTACTCAGACACTCAGCTGCCGACAATGTACTAAACACAATCATTGCTTGTTAGGGAGAAGTTTTTTCTGATAAAATTCTACTCTGGTGGAGTCGCAGCTCCTGTCAGTTTGCTGTGGCAGGGCAAACTTGGCATGTAAACAGAATTACTGAACATTTAAAATTTTTTTTTTTTTTTTTTTTTTTTAAATCAGCCCATCTACAGATACGACAAGCAAAATATTCTGCACTTTGTTGCAGATATGGATCTACTGTTACTCAGCCCACCAAATGCTGCAGGGACATCAGGCGAAGACGTCTCCTTGCTGGGCAGCGATGAGACGGGACTCCCCGTGATGCAACGTGAAGAATGACTCTGGTTTCAGTTGTTTTTGCTCCAAGGCCTCTCTGAGACGAACAGGCGGCTCCAGGTAGTACTGGGTGAAGAAAAGAAAGAAGAAAAAGTGAGTGGTTACATTATTTTTCTTTTTCTTGTTTGTGTTCTTTTTCTGTTTTGTGTTCTTTTGTGTTTCTTTTGTGAGCTAAATTCTAACTGTCAACATGTGGTGGTGAGGTAGGGGCAGCACTGAACTGTGAGCAATAGTTTCGCAGCTTAGCAAACAAAGATGCCATTGTTGTAAACATAATACAGCATCAGAGAACTTTATCTCTATAACACCTCTGGCTTTTATGTTGCTCTCTGGAAACAGCTACCAAAAATGACAGCAGTGAAATATTCTCGAAACATGTTTGCGATTTGTCGTAGTGTGAAAGCACCTCTAACACACACTGAGCTAAATAGTCAGACTCTTTCATGGAGGTTGCAGTATTCAGTTTTGCTTGACATATCTTGCATTAGAAATATACATGTTGTTTAACCTCCTGTAAAAATAGAAACACTTCCGAGTCATAGTTAATAGTATCATTAAAAACACCAAAACTGAAGGTCGAATATTCTAACGTTGATGGAGCATCTGTTAGCTTTGTGTTTGATTTGTTTATACAAAGTAATGACATTATGTGAACTCACACTGTAGAGACAGCAGTTTCTTCATGTGAGCTGTAGTGTCAAACAACTGTTTGAACTAAAGCTGAATACTCGCTTAACATAAAAACTGGAAGCAGCTTAGCCAAAATCTACCTGCCAGTAGCATGTTCAGAAGTGCATTTCCAAAAATGTCTACTTTTTCAGCTTTATATTTGTCCACACTTACCTCGTAGGCGAGGGCAAAGGTCCCCCAGTGAATGGCCACAGACTGTTTGGCCTGAAGGTCCTGGTGAATCTGAACAGCCTCCTCTGGGTCTATGTGCTGTCCTTGCATTACATCCCTGCAACACCAAAGATGTGTTACAGCATTAAATTGCTTAAATTGTCGAACATAACTTCTGTGGCTTCCTAGTAATTTTAAAATGTACCATATTTTCGCGACCATAAAGCACACCGCATTATAAGACGCAGGTGCTACGCGAAAACATTCAAGGGAAGCAAAACAGTGAGTTAGAAGTCAAACTTTATTAAACAATGTACAATAAACAGTAAACAACTGCCACCTTCCCTCTCATCACTATCAGAGTCACTGTCACTGTTGTTGCCGGCTGGCTGTTCAGAAATTATTATGATTATTATTGTCCAGAAATTATGCCGGCTTCGCAAAAGCTCGGACAACAGTCAATGCAGATACATTAGTCCACGCATCCACAATCCATTCGGATAAGGTGGCGTAACTTGCCCGGTGCTGCCATCCATCGATCCCACGCCGCTCATAACTTTACTTTGAACGCCCTGTGTTTACGCCGCTGTCCAGTGGTTGGAGTTCTTTTGTTAACCCTCCTGAGATTACGGCAAGATCTGAATTTATTTGCTTCACCTGGTTTTTTACACCGGCGGTGAGACGGGCGTGCACAGACTCGCAGATCAGCAGGGACTGTGATGCGTGAAAAAAAACATCCAGTCTCTTTACACTTCCACACCTCCCTGAGCCACTCTCTCATTTTCTCCTCGTCCATCTAGCTCAGGGGTGGCCAAACTTTTTTCGGGGAGGGCCAGATTCGATAATGCGAAACTCTCCGAGGGCCAACAGTCCATGATGTCATTATTTATATTATATAAATTATATATATTATATATATATATATATATTATAGTGACACTTATACTCTTATACTCTGTACTTAACTGCATTTAATGTGACTTGATACCTCTGGCACAAGAATTTCCTTCGGGATTAATAACGTTTTATCTTATCTTATCTTATTTTAAACAATAAAAACTGTGTATGCTGTTTTGTAATATGTTTTATCTTACACAGCAAACAAAATAACATCTTAGCATTTAGATGAACAGATCAGAAAATGTTATCTGAATTTCTAGCATAAATTTAAAACATTCAGAAACTGTGTGGTTGTGATAACAGAGCAACAGGCAAGTTATTGACTCCACTGTGAAGGTGAGATCTGATCATATGTGGCAGGTCTGGTTTAGGAGCAGCAGACATCAGTAAAATACAGACACTCTGCTCACACGACACAAACTAAGTCGCATGTTCGCATTTCTGGGGAGTTGCTTTTATCCAGCCGCCGGTAAAAAGGCCCGAGCAGGCTGCCGCCCAGGACGCAGCCTCCCCGTGCAGCAGGGAGCAACGAGCGTCCCCCTCCCTGTCCATCATGTCGCTTTAACTTCTCTAACGGCTCCAGCATCGCTCCCTGCTGCCGTGGGCAGGAGCGGGCAGCAGGGAGCGACACGATGGACAGGGAGAGGGACGCTCCGCTCCTCTCCCCTGCGCTCCTGGAGCTCCCCAGTACTCCGGCACATTCCCCAGAGAGGGACGCTCATTGCTGCACGGGGAGGTTGCTCTCTGGCTGGGCAGCCCGCTCCCATGCACCCCGTCTATGAATTCTAATAGGGCTACTATACTACAATTAATAATAACAATATTTCGTGCGCACGTTATACATAATTCGTGGCCACAATTTATTTCTTTTTTACCATGTCACAGAGGGGCTCCGTAGTTTTGAAGAACTTCACTTGTACAGTACAGACGCTCTCTGATAGCAGGCTGTATGCAGAAGCACGTTTAGTCTCGTAGTGAATTGTGTCAAAGTGCTGAACCGGTGTTTTGCACCTTCGGAGCCCTCTGCGTAGCTGGAACCAACAACCAAGCCCTGCAGCACCGCGTGACGCACCACGATGCAGACAGAGAGAGATAATGTTCTGCTCAGAGAATCATGATGCAAACGTTACACAATGAGTTAAAAACAAAAACAAGAATTGCCTGTTGATTTTGTATGATTTACTCCGTTTGGCTGGCGGGCCAAAAATAACACATTTTAAGAGAGAAGCCGCGGGCCATAGAAAATCCGACCGCGGGCCGCAGTTGGCCCGCGGGCCGTAGTTTGGACACCCCTGATCTAGCTCTTTAGATTGGCCTTCACGATGACTCCTGCTGGAAACGTTTCTTTTGGCAGCGACCGGCGGAAGTTTCTGCCTTCTCATCTGACTCATCTATGGTGCACTTCAAACTTCTCAGTTACATTAACTGTATTTTATTTGTGTGCATGTATATAAGATTTTTGCATGTATATATTGTATTTTTATTTGTTCTTTGATATATGCTGCTGCTACTACAATTTCCCTACAGGGATTAATAAATTTAATCCTAATCTTAATTTATGTGGAATACCTGGGCAGGTATGCTCCAATGGGGATTGCTGCAAGGTCAAACGGTCCAAACCGCCGTCCTATTTCCTGGAAGGAAGAGCAGTAGCCGGTATCACCAGCAAAAAAGAATCGATGGTCTGGACCCAAAACAGACCAGCTGCTCCATAAAGTCTGAAACAGACAAAAAGGCATTACTTGTTTTGGACTACGTGATTATTTTGCTGCTCATTTGTTTACTGATTTGATACCTTATTATATTATATTATTATATATTATTATACATTATTAATGGGATTATGAATAAACCAATGAATCAATTCAAAACTGGCTAATTTGTTTATAGTACTCCATCTCACTTACCTTGTTATCATCCCATGCCGTGCGCTTGCTCCAGTGCTGAGAGGGTGTGCAGACAAATGTGACGTCATCGTGACCTGGGACACAGTTCTCTTCCCACCAGTCCAGCTCCATCACATTCTCGCAGCCCATTTTTACCAGCCAGTCCATCAAACCCAGGGGCACGAACCTGTGAGCCACACACAGGAAATATTAAAATGCACCTGTACGCTTAAAGACATTTTTAGACTCACATACCAGCGAAGCTCCCCTCCAAAGCGTGTATTAAGGTTGTCCACAGATCCAGCATCCAGATGATCATAATGAGAATGGCTGATGAGGACTGCATCAATCCGCGGCAGCTATTAGGAGGCAGGAAAGAACAGAGGTGAGATAGACTCAGCCAAAGAAACAAAGTCTGAATTAGTCTGGCAGAATTTTAAACTAAAAATATACCAAACCTGTTCCACGGTGCAGGGAGGCCCCCGGTACCTTTTGGGCCCCATAAATTGGAACGGCGAAGCCCTCTGGCTGAAGATCGGGTCTGTCAGAATATTCAGGCCGTCCATTTCAACCAGAACTGTGGCGTGGCCCAGCCAGGTGACTCTGAGCCCCGGGCCTGATTCAGAGAGGTCGGGGTTCTGGACAAAGTATGGCTCCTTCACAGGAAGCTCACTGTCCAGGGCCTGCAGGAACAGAGAGGGACACACACCTCACTTCAGTGATGCCATCAAAGTCACAATGTCAGGTCTGATCTTTGTATGGAGCTGTTTCATTACAAATCATTTACTGAAGCACCACTGAGCAACAAAGCCAGAAGCATAGTTAACATCAAATGGTGGTTTCTAAGCAATAATTACCCACCTCTTTACTAGTTGGTACATTGCTGTTATTTTTATCCAATAACAGAAACCTGAGCAGCATTGAGTAGGAGGGAAACCGCCATGTTGGCCAGGGGTTTGTCCAGCGCCCATGTTTGTCCTGACAGGATTTTGTCACATCCTCCTGCAATCAAATTTAACAACTACACTTTAGCTTCTTATTCAGCTCAGTCAAGGCAACAAGAGGATGATGGGAAGTCATGTTTACCTCCAGACGGTAGTCCAGACGGAAGCTCTTTCTGGAAGAGCGGGATGAGCTGCTCTTCCTCGTAGCCAGAGGATCCTCTCCTCCCTCAGCCCCTCTCAACACTCCACCATCCTGGAGAGTGGGTACACATACAGATAAGAATGAGTCATTTGATGATGGGAAATAAACCCCATTAACCACAGAACCAACAATCATTAACGTATCCTGTTTATCTAAAAGACTTTGGGTTCATTTTAGGTTCAACAACTCAGTATACTTTTATTGTGAAACTCCTCCTTGTGTAACACATTCTGGTGCCAATATTACAATAAAAACTCTGCTATATTAAGCTAACAATGGCTAATTTAACCTCAGCCTAACGACTACAAAACTTACTTCTTTGTGATTACACAGGCTACACAGCCCCAACTAACACAAACAGTGCTTGATTTTGATAGACTCTATGCAACATTTCTTTCCTATATGCAATAGCTCCCCACAAAAATCTGTAAAAAAAAACTTCAACACAAAGTTGGCAGATTAAATTGCGTCAATAAACTCAAATGTAAATTAGTCTTTTTACAGAGAACAGTTTGACCTGTCAGAGGAGCACAGAAATGATGAAACTGCACATTTGCAGAGCTCAGAAAACAGGACCCACCCATACTACTTTAGAAGACATTTCCTTCCACTCAATACTTCCTCCAACACATCTTAATAGCATCTAATTTAAGCTGACGAGCAGAGGGCATTACCTCCACCAGGCCTTTTCTTTCCTCCAGTGCTGCTTTGTCCGATGTTGATGGCTTCTCCATGACCACACCACACCTAACATGGGCACACAGATGTTTTTTAAAAAACAGCTCCAACAAGTGTAAATATCTAGTTTAAAAGGTGCACCTGAACCCTAATGAAGATGAGCACGGTGTTGCACACTAATATCCACTACAGTAATGGAAACAGGACATGTGTAACTGGTGACAGTTAAACCATGCAGTCATAGTTTGCATGTGAGAGATGATAATCAGACACATACTAACTGCACTGTATTTAAATGTAACTAAGATTAGAGGTGACGTACTGTATCAGTGCTTCCACAGTGCACTGAATTTGTGTTTCAGTGTTATCTTTACTTTTATCTCTTTTACAACACGTTTTCAACAACGTGTTGCTGTGCGCTTTTAAGTGGGTGTGACAGTTTTTATACTTGTGTAATTGTGAAGTAACTAATGTGCTGAAACATACATGACGCAAAATAAGTGAGCCGCTGCACGCCAAAAATAACAACTACCTTAACAACAAATCCAAATTTGTCGTTAGGGATGAATTTGAAAAATGTAAGGATCATATTAAACACACAACACTGCAAAAGCAAAAGAAATGTGAAAATAAAAATAAACATTAACATTAAGTATTATTGCACTCTGCACTTGTATGACATGCTATATACAAATATATGTGACTTATCAGTGAAAATAAAAGAGGGAAATGTATGTCTGCAGTATAGTTACTTACGTAATGTGTGATAAACTGATAGCAGAGGAGGATGAAGCAGAACACATTTTAAATCTCATAATTCATATTCTCTGCAGTTAGGAGAAAACTGTGCATGTATGTGCATTGGTCAACATGGGACAATGTTGGAATATTGGAAATCTGCAGAAATCCACTATATCACGTCCATATCTTTAACTATGATAATCCCTTATTAAGAAGACCTACATTTACAAAACATTTATGTTGGCACACAGACACCCTCAAGCAAGCCTGATCACAGCCCTTCCTTACTCCGACTCTAGGCACAGCAATCATCAGACTAGTATCCACTCACAAAAGTTCCCTTTATGCCTTAGTACTTTATGTAAAAGCTGCCACAGACGTGTATGTACTCTTTATGGCATGATATTGATCACATGCTCGAGTAGCACAACACAAAGTCAGGTACACACACACAAATGCAACAAAAGCCTCACAGTGCACTTGTTCTCTTGTGGGGAACTCCACACATTAGAGCTATGGCCTGCTGATGATGCACTCAGGCTCATCAATGGACTTTAGACAGAGACAGTAAAATAACAATGGAGCTCTGTGGATGACGACCAAAACAAAGATCTATGTGGCCAACCAGCGTGCCTGGTGTGGACACACCAACAACTCTGACTTTCTCTTCCTGTAGCCAAATTCATGACATGTGAACTTCACTTTGAAGAGAGACTAGAATCTATTACACATAGTCACATGTTCCCCGGTGAAAGGAGCGAACATATAATCTCTGCTGTCACGTTAATGTCACACATTGAGCGTGTGAACAGGATTTAGTCGTTTCTATGAAACTAGCTGGCAAACCAAATGACAATCTAAGACATGTCCACATTTACACACGCAGGGAATGAGACAACAATAAATGAAGACAGCCAAAATATGAGCTAAATCACCAACTTATTAATGAAAGGAAAAAATTCAGTGCGACGTTTTAGCATAAAATATTAGCAAAGCAAATGTGTCTCTTGGGAGTAAACAACAACAACATAAAACAGACCTCAAGTACCACAAACTACACGCAACACTAATTACTAACACATACCTGAAAACTTGAACGCAACGAAGTGGTTGTTTTCTTAGCAAGGAGACATGTTTGTAGCATTAGCATGACATAGTTCTACAAAGCGAGCTGTCGGGTCATGTCATTCGGAAGCTTGTAGAACTTGTAGCGCTACACTTTACATTCCTGCAGCGTGTATCCTGAGAGGAAATGACAATGAGAGCTGTCGGTAGGGTGTGTTTAGAGGTGCAGTTGTAGTCCAGCAGCAGCAGCAGGTCGGTGAGGATCATTAAGTCGGTACCAGCTCCGTTTCTCTGACGTCAGTGCAAAACCCTGCGCTCACGTGACCACTCCACCAACCTTCGCTGTTTTGTAGCCACTGGCAGGAGAACTTATCTAATCTATGTCATAATTAATATTCTTTTATGCATTTCATCAGCAACAAACTGCTTGAAGTGTATTGTTTTTAGTCATTTCTGTTCTGCTAAGGCTACTGCGACATATTTATTTAGATCATTCCCCCTCCTAAATTGATCAATATTAATTTTTAGTCATTTAATTGGATGTGTGAAAGGACATAAAACATATTACCAAGCAATATTAGGTTACATATACACAAATCGCATGTAATGTAAATTTAAAAACAATCCACCAATATAACAGAATAAAATAAATATTTATTTAATTAGTTTGATTCAATCTTAATCTTGATTAACCAGGGTGCAGATGACAAGTTTTGAATGTGTATGTTCTGTTCTAGAGAGGAGAAGTAAGCAGACAGCTTCTGTTGCCATGGTGATCACATTTAAATTCAGTTTGTGGAAGCTCCGTCACACCTGTACCTGCTGCTGTGCCATGTGCGTAAATACGCAAAACTCCTAAGTGTACTTTTTGTCAAGATATGAGCTGCATATTGATGCGCTCAGCACATATTCATATTCATCAATATTTATATCCATTAACACGCCATCTCTATGAGATATACTATGTGATCGTCTCTGTCTTGGAAGGATAAAGCTGGGTTAAAGCTGGTAAGTTTGGGTGGTTGATGGGTGTGGGATCTTATCTAAGCTTGAATCAAGGGGAACTTTGAGCCGAAAAAACACATTTCCTAGACATCCAATGGACCTCTTCCCGAACGTACAGACGTCTTATTGGGACGTCTGTTCTGTTCTACAGGTCTGTAGTCGGATCTGGCTGTCCAGTTCAGGACACTGACTGTACCAGGTCACGGATCAATGCACACTACTGCTGCAGTTGATATTCACTCAGTGTCAATGAAGAGGAAGGAAAAGGGGGGTGGCAGAGGGGGAGAAGATAAAATAGTTTGTTTTGTAGTTTTCTTACCTTGAATTCTTCCACCTAATGAAGGTCATTAGAAGGGAATTCAACCGAAGGGCATCAACAACACTTATCCGCGCAGTGCCGTGATTAAAGTTACTTCTACAAACCAGTAACACATGTACAGGCTTGCACAACAGGCTTTCCATTCCAGTTTGTTATATCTGACCATATTTCCTCAGTAAGTTGTTAAAAATCAGCCAGATGACACAATATTACACGTGTAGGAAAAAGTTCTCCGAACTTCCTGCCAGATGCTTTCACGGACTCACGGAAATATGAATGATCACAATTATTCGGACTTTTGTGAAATGTTTTAACTAAATTAAACGTTTTGGTCTATTCATCTTTTCCCATAAAAAATGTCCATAAAAGCATATCAAGTAGCATCTGGCAGTGTGTGCTGCGGTGCTGACCGTTCCTGATTTTCCGACTTACCTGAACATTTTATAACCCTGTAAAGACAGAATGAATGTGCAGGGTGGCAGATAAATCTCTCCATTTTAATTTGTTGCTGCTTAAATTAGAATATTTAGATTTTTCAACCCCTTCTGAAGGTCTGCTACTCTGGAGATAGGAACTAATACTATTCGGCAACTACTGGGGAAGGGAAACGGCGGTGGAACACCACAGAACAGATTTCCGCCAATAACAAACCTGTTAGCCAGCAACGGATTGAAGTGTATTGTTTGTGCTTGCCTTACCAAGTGTGTAAATATATTTGTAAACACACGTTCGGAGGTGGATTACTTAGAAGATATTTCTGCTATTCGTGGACAAATGCCGCAATGGGTAAATGTGTATATCGTTTATCACTAACGTGAATCAGCAAGTAAATGACTCTGGCTAGTGTCAGTGTAGCTAACAGGCTAACCGCGGTGGTCGGTAACATGTTGCGTTAGCAAGCAGGTCGTGTGATGTTAGCTTGATATTAGCTCGGTTTTAGTGGCGAATAACATGTCATAAAGCTGGGCAGGGTCCTTGTTTGGCAATCGGATAATAAGTTTAACTCCCAAAACTTGACCCAACGGAGAGTCTGTCTTCAGACGGAACCGATTTTTTCCTCACCGGAAAGCTTTTCTCGTATTGTTTTTTCGACAGGTGAGTTAACACTACCTGACCTACAGACAATGTGGCTCTTCGTATATATCAAAGATTAGCAAACACGTACAATTCATTTTAGCATATTGCGTAGTAGTAAAACGGAGGTAGATGAGAATCCACTCGCTGTCACATTTTGTGTAGAGCTGTGTAACATATATGACACTGTGACTCACATTGGCAATGAATTCTGGATGTTGTGATATTTTAAACTTGCACTCTGCTTTGTTATGAAGAAGTGAAAGATCAACAACATTAACAATAACATTGCTATTGCTATTTTATACAGATCAGTCAACACTGCGCTATGGAAAAAATGAAGATGTTCTCCGTGGCCCACAAGACCGTCTTTGTGGTCGACCACTGTCCCTACATGGCTGAGTCCAGTCGCCAGCAGGTGGAGTGTGATGTGCTGACAAAGAGTCGAGCACAAGGGGTTATTCCTTTGGCCCCTGTGTCCAAATCCCTGTGGACCTGTGCGGTGGAGTGCTCCATGGAATACTGCAGAATCCTCTATGATATTTATCCAAAGGACAAACTGGTTAGCACTGTTGTTTTTTCCATTTTTAACTAAAAATTGACACTTGGAGTGTACAAGTGACATAATGCTGTGTTCTACCATGTTTGTTACTTACAGATTAATTACATTGTGAGTGATTCAGAGTTCCATATCCTGAATAGCTGGAGGCGGGAAGATCAAAGCACTCATGAGGTAATCCACTGCTATCCTCATTCTTTAACCACTTTTTTTTTTTTTTGCTTATGTATTGCTGTGTTTCTTCCCCCTTTCTCATCACAGCTCATGTCAGCTTTGGCAGCTGTTGGGCCACCAAATCCACGGGAGGACCCAGAGTGTTGCAGCATCTTGCATGGGCTGGTTGCAGCAGTGGAATCTTTATGCAAGATCACAGAGTTGCAGCATGAGAAGCGCACCGCTCTGATGGACACAGCCGAGAGAGTTGCCAATAGAGGCCGTATTATCTGCCTCACTAATGCCAAAAGGTACAGTTTTGGTAGCATGCCAGATGACCAACAGTAAACTGGTGTTGTGAATTTTCTTGTGTCTCCTGTGTAATGCTAGTTTTCTTATGTGTCTGCCCTTTTCCAAAGAATATTAGTACTTATTCCAGCTTTTTTTGTGTTTTGTCATACAGTGATACTCATGTGCGTATGTTGGAAGACTGCATCCAAGAAACCATTTTAGAACAAAACAAGCTGGCAGCAGGCTCAGACAGGTCTGTACTATATGCAGAGTCATGTTAAAGTCATGTTAAAGTCATGTTTTACTCATTGTTTTTGGGTTTTAGGTTGATGGCCATCCAGCAGTGTGACCTGGTTCTAGTTCACATATACCCACAGGGTGAGGACACGCTTGTGTCTGACAGACCCAAGAAAGAGGTGGGTGGGAAAAATTAGAGGTTAGAATTTAATAATAATTAGAAATGAGGATTACAACATTAACACGTCCTTCTCCCTCTCTTGTCATCTCAGATCTCTCCTTTGCTCACCAGTGAGGTGCATAGTGTTCGTGCTGGGAGGCACTTGGCCACCAAGCTCAATATTTTGGTACAGCAACATTTTGACCTGACCTCCACCACCATAACAAACATCCCCATGAAGGTATAAATCTTCTATTTCCTGCCTTTTTTTGGTCTTGCACATCACTCGCCACAGTGTTAACTTACACATTACGTTAACCTACATAAACTTGTTATGTAGGCATGTTCATTTTTCTGTTACTAGTATAAAAGTCTGGTTATGTTCACAATATGATGCACAGCTCACTTTATTTAATTGCTTACTTGTATGTTTTTGTTTTTCCCCTCATGCCTTTATTCTTGCTTGCTTGATCTTTCCTTGCTGTAATAACTCATTGAACTCTATAGTCTCATCTTTTTGTTGATCTCATCTGCATGCTGATATGACTGTGAACCTGCTGCTGGTTTCATGCTGTATTTTCTGTTTTGCTAGCCCACATTAAATGTTTGCGAACAGGTTAGTACTCTGATCACACACACATCCAGTTGAGGAAGGGGCAGAGTTGACACCATGTTGTGTGTATATTTTGAGCTATACTGTTGCAAACAGTCATAAAGTTCCATTCATTTACTTTGGTGTGTCAGTTGCCCTACAGACTTTGCTGGTGAGGCTCAAATAAAGGGGAGGTAACTCTGGTTTCATGTAGACTCAAAGGGAGTCTGGTTAATAAAATCTATCAACATTTTGTTTAAAAATATATTTTAACTGTTTAAAGAGATTATATTCATGTGAAACACTAAAACATCCTCAAATTCAAGTGTTTTATTCAACAATTTTATATCAAAACATCTGATACCAGTGTTGCCTCTTCTGAGTTCTTGATTAGTGTCAGTGTTTGTTAGTATTCATACCTTAGGAACTGTTTAATTTCCCCTGGTCTTTGTCTTCTCCTTTAAATCCTCCTCTTCCCACGATAAACATTTTCCCTTTAGTGTCTAAGTATGGTCCATTGTGCTGTTTGATTACAACTTTTTAGACATGACCATCCCCTGAATTCCCATGAAAATACATTTTTAGTATTTTTATACATCTTGCACAAAACATCACCTCTATGCTAGTTTGTTTTTAAGGTGTTAATTAAATCAATAATAAAAATGTATTGATGATTCAACCTTCACTAAGGGATTTATACTCATTTTATGTCGAATGAAATACCTTTTCGGATTATTATGTCTCTCCCCTTATTAGAATATATAATATTATAAGAAATATGTAAATGCCATTTTAGAGAAGTGTTACATTCAGATCATTGTTTTGTTGGCTCCATTTTCAGGCTTAAGCATTTTTGTGTCAGAGAGCTGTAGACCCAGAAGCTATCTATTGTTTGCTTACATTAAAACTAGTCTCAGTTGTAAAGATGAAAAAAACCTCTTTTCACTCTTTTTTACTTTACCCATTATCCCTTTAAACATGAAATCGGCAGTTAATGTGTGTTTGTGCCTCAGTGTGTGTCTGGTTGCATTTATGACTTCATGCTCACCTGTATTTGTTATTGTCTCTGTGGATGGGCAGGAAGAGCAGCATGCAAACACATCTGCCAACTATGACGTTGAACTCCTCCACCACAGAGACGCTCACTTGGAGTTCTTTAAAAGTGGTAAGTCCTCATGATGACGGTACACATCAGAATGAGCCAGGCAGGCGGGACAGGTTGTATTTTATTGGATGGCCATTGTAAGAAGCACTGCTAAGATACTCCATACATACTATACTTTTTTTTCTTCAATTAATTCATGAGGATTTATGTATTTTTTATTGATTTAATGTAAAACAGACAAAATTTACATTTGGTCTTTTTGTTGTGCAGGAGACTTGCATATGGCTGGCACCAGCACTAGAGAAAATGGACTCAAAGAGACAGTTACCCTGAAATGGTGCACGCCACGAACCAACAGCATAGGTGAGCAAACTCAAGTTTCAACTTTTAACAACATGAAACATTCAGCTGTTGCATTACATCTAAAAATATTTTGTAAGTATTCTTCAGGTGACAGGCCACAAGTAAAATACTCTATTTCTATTTTTTTTGTACTGTTTATGTAATTTGCATGAATTGATTGACACCACAGTGATTTAAAAATGCCTGATATTGTTGTGTGTATTTTGTATTTGTGTTTGTCCTCACCTCAGAGCTGCATTACTGCACAGGAGCTTATCGCATCTCCCCCACAGACGTTAACAGTCGTCCTTCATCATGTCTGACAAACTTTCTTCTTAACGGTGAGCTGAATTAAACAAGTATCCAGTTTATCTCAGGTTGCTTGTTGTGGCAGTGTTTTTTTGAGATTTACTGGTAAATGATAAACCGTATTGTTTGTCCACAGGTCGATCAGTGCTTCTCGAGCAGCCGAGAAAATCGGGTTCAAAGGTCATTAGCCACATGCTCAGCAGCCATGGAGGAGAGATCTTCCTGCATGTACTCAACAGCAACCGCTCCACCTTGGAGGACCCGCCCTCCATCAGTGAGGGCTGTGGAGGCAGAGTGACAGACTACAGAATCACAGTATGTTCCTCTCACAGCAGCCAAGTCAAAACATGCAGCTAAATTATTCTGGTCATAACAGATTGTTTTTTTTTTCTTTCAGGATTTTGGTGAATTTATGAGAGAGAACCGCCTCACTCCTGTTTCAGAGTCTGCTCATGATCCCTCGGGGAAGCTACCAGTTGAGCGGGCCAAAGCTCAGCTGGAACGTCACACCCGATACTGGCCGATGATCATCTCTCAGACCACCATCTTCAACATGCAGGCAGTAAGCACAATACAGAGACAGTTCTGATTAGGGATGTCCCGATCCGATCACGTGATCGGAAATCGGGCCCGATTACGTGATTTCAGACTCGATCGGAATCGGATGTTACCTCCCGATCAGGACTCGGATATATATTTATTAGGGCTCTCAAAGTTAACGCCTTCTGTGCAGGGTGGCTCTGTGTCCTGTAGTGTAGGGGTATGACTAGGCCTGTCGCAATAAATCAATTAATTGCACGATAAATTAATAAATTACGTTTTTCGGCCGCGATAAATTACATTTGCATGCTGGTTTGTTTTCCTCTCTTTCTCTCTCTCTCCCTCTCGCTGCCAAAGAGACTGGATGACAAAAGGCGTCACTCCGGTGCATCGTAGCGTATAAAGGCCGTCGGACTTTATATGGCCCGCGGCTTCTGTCTTAAAATGTGTCAAATCAACAGGTGGTTCTTATTTTTTTAACTCATTGTGTAACGTTTACGGGATGTTCTGAGCAGACCACGGTCAGCTCGCTGTCTGCGTCGCCACGGTGCGTCACAGCGCTGCAGGGCTTGAACACTGGTTACAACAACACAGAGAGCTGTGAAGCTGCTCAACACCGTTTCAACACTTTGCCACAATTCACCACGACACTAAACATGCTCATGTATAGAACCTGCTCTCAGAGAGAGTCCGCGTTGTACGAGTGAAGTTCTCTGCCTTCTCACTGGCGGCACTCACTGCAGCGCCACCCATTCTAGTTCTCTTGCCCAGTCCTCTGGTGCCATCTCTTCTATCAGTTTCTATGTGTTTCTGTCTACATGGTGGCATTTGTTTCACTGCAGCTGTCTGCAGCGGCCTGATACGCATACACACATGCAAACGCAAACGCGTGCGCACACAAACACATGTGCATACAGGTGAGCCCACTCCCAGAGAGTGCGTGTTGTTTGGCTCTGTTGCTCATGACGTGCTAGTTGGTTTGACTTAACTCCATTGACTATGCTCAGATAAGCCATGGTAATAGGCCTACCACTACTCATAATATCAACATTAATATTAATATCATTAATAATAACAATAATAATAATAATAATGTTAATGATTGGGCGCCTTTCCAGTGTTAAATGTTCTTTAGAAATTAAAGTTTATTGATCTTTGAAAGGATGTACTTGCATTGTATGTCGTTATCATTATATTAGTTGAACATAGTCTCAAAACGACAATATTATCGATTATCAAAGTAATTTCTCTTGGCAATTACTCACCCAGCAAAATCTGTTATCATGACAGGCCTAGGTATGACAGTTGCTTTTGGTGCGAGGTCTCGATGAGCTGCTGCGTGTCTGAAATCCTATTTACCGCCTTTATAGAGAATATTGAAAGTATCGGATCGGGACTCGGTATCGGCAGATACTCAAAATCAAATGACTCGGACTCGGACTCAAAGGCAAAAAAAACTGATCGGGACATCCCTAGTTCTGATGGAGTCGACTTGCATCATACAAGTTCCAAAATATTTGCCTCTTCATCATACCTTAGCACATTTCTATATCTTCCTTCACCAGGTGGTCCCCCTGGCTAACCTGATAGTGAAAGAGGCTCTGACTGAGGAGGATGTCCTGACCTGCCAGAAGACTGTGTACAACCTGGTAGACATGGAGAGGAAGAACGACCCACTGCCCATTTCTACGGTGGGATCCAGAGGCAAAGGCCCCAAGAGGTGACATTCAACATTCACATCATGCACTCAGTTTCATAGTTAGCAGTGTTGCTTATGTTTCTGCATTGCTCTTATCTCCAGGGATGAACAGTACCGTATAATGTGGAATGAGCTGGAAACCTTAGTAAAAACTCATGCCGGAGCCACTGACAGACACCAACGGGTTCTGGACTGCATCATCGCCTGCCGAAGCAAACCTCCAGAAGAAGAGGAGAGGAAGAAAAGAGGGAGAAAAAGAGAGGACAGGGAGGACAGGACGGAGAAAAATGGCAACAAGGAGACAGATGACAAAAGCTGGCAGGACTCTGAAAGGTCAGGAAGAGACTGTGTCTAGTTTGAATATCTGTATAGAATATTCTGAACAAGGGTTCACAACATTTAAAGCACACAAGAAGGTCATACCTGAATGTTTTCTCTCTCTGTTCTGAAGACTAAAGGGTTTGCTGGATAAAGAGGATCAGGAGTCAGAGGTGATCAAGGATTCCCCGGACTCCCCTGAACCACTCAACAAGAAACCCCGTCTTACGACAGAGGAGGTTCAGCCTCTCGAGAAAGCAAAAGGTACCAGCTGTCATCATCTTATCCCTATTCAAGATGGGCAGATAGAGAAAGCACTGATAAACCTCAAGATGAGAACAGACTTTGAGATTGTAAACAGTATTCACTGATTGCAATGTGTTTTCTTGTCTCTCCAGGTCCTGTCTCACTTCTCTCAATGTGGACTAATCGAATCACAACAGCCAATTCCAGAAAGCACCAGGAGTTTGTCGGCAGAGCAAGCTCTGTGAACAACAAGTTTGAGCTGTACCAGCACCTCAAAGAAGAGAATGGGTTTGTGCACACAGACAACACTCATATATAGACACTCCAGCATCATCATAAAAAGACAAAATTTGACATTGTGTCTCATTACAGGATGGATGTCCATGAAAACGGGAAGACCACCAGATGATGTTTTCACAGATTTCTCACTGTTTCAACAGGATGAGATTTTGGACCATGTTCAGACTTTGGGTGTCACCTTATGCTCTCTGATTGAGGACAAGAACTTTAACAATTTTTTTACCCATGAATTTTGTAGATATGCTGTTCACATATTGTGTAACACAATAAAAGCTGTCAGTAGAGAACATATCTTTTGGCTTTTGCACTTACAAATGGTGGATTTAAAACTAATACAGTGGATGTCGGGGTTGTAGAGTCTTGTCAGGAAATTTCTGCTCATATCCTGACATGTGTTGCCACTTTTCATTGTGCGAAACACCAATCCACAGTCTTAAGGGTGGTGGAGGTAGCTCGGGGTGGAGGCGTGGTGGCCACCTTGGTCTTACAGCTGTCAGATCTCTGCTTTGAACAGAGACTAGCTGGCCTGCGGGCCAAATGGCGACAGTTCCTGATCTTCTTTGAATCCTGCAGAAATAAAGTACTACAGCAACAACAAGGACGATTAAGATGAGAAGACAGACGACAAGGAGAGCCATGGCTATCCACTGATATGAGTCCATCTTCTGTGAAGTGAGAGTGACAGGTGGAGATGCAGAGACACAGGTAGGACTGAGGGATGTATTGGTGCTTAAATGTGGAGCCAATGTAGTCAGATGTAAAGGGGTAGAGGTGGATAAACAGTCGTGTGCGAATCTTACTGATCCAACTTTGCTGATTGTGAACTCTGGCAGCATTGCCTCTCTAAATGCAGGGTTGAGTGATCCATCTGCAGAGCTCATTGCCAGCCACATACTCTGTATTTGGTCAATGTGGCAGTGTGCTGTCCTAATTTGGCTGATTTCACATAGGCTGTAGTTGTACCATGACACCACAGTGGACCCTGCTGTCATGGAAACAACAGACAGATGGTGGTCGCTAGAGGAGCTGTTGAAGAAGCTGGACAGTTTCCTCAGCAGGAGCTCCACACTATGGCGGTGACGGAGCATAAAGTTGAGGCTGCACTGTGCTGTAAGGGTGAAAACATGGCAGGGGTCAACAGGGCTACGATGCAGATCCAGGTTCAGAGGCAGTGAGGTGCTCAGGTTCTGACTGTCCCGGGCCACCAGGAGGAGATCCTGAGGAGCAAACTGCAGGTCGACCTCCAGAGGAACGCCATGAAGCTCCAAACCATCCAGAGATAACCAGTTACCAACACTGACGGGGAGCCCGTCAATAAGATGAAGTGTCAGAGACAGAGCATCCGCCTCACCGTCCTCTGGGTCCACAAAGGTTCGAGGTGGAATAGAGAAGAGAAAGGGGAAACCAACAGTGGCCATCAGTGCTGGGACAGACTGTGACACTCCAGGTGGCAGATTCAGGGAACCTGGAATATCAAAAATGTATTTTATTTTTGTTGCAACCATTCATAGTAGCAGAGAGAGATGTCTGGTACTTACTTGAGATAGAAGCTGAAGACTGGACTGAGCTTTTGTATGAGGTGAAGCCCACAGCTTGTAATGATGTTAATAATGACGTCGACTTGCTTGAAATCTGCAAAGTAGGGAGTCCCTTTGTGATTATAAGCTTGCTGTCTACAGCAGATGATTGACATATTAACAAGGACTTCTCCAAACTGACACAGTGTTCTTTCCAGGCAAAGGAGCTTGTGGTTATTGAAGTGTATATTGCTATAGAGGAGCGGTCTACTGTTTGGTTGAATGTTTTTACAGTGCTTGATGTAGTGTGCGTCTCTAAATCATCTCCTGGGAGGATGCTGGAGGGCCACAATGAGAGACATTCTACTGTGGAGAAGAATCTCCTGCTTGAATCAAACATTAAAAATGTGTAGAAATCTGTCTCATCATGTGAATAGCTGCTCAAAAAGGCCAGAGTTTCCTGCACTATGTTCCAAGAAGAGGTACTTCCAATTGGTGGAGTACAGCTGCTTACATCCTGTGCCACAGACTTCCCACATATTGGGAATGAGGATTCCAGGGTGAAGGGTGCAGTGTGTGGTTCCTGAACAGTAGAGGGAGCTGCTGGATTAAAATGTCCATCAGATGCTGGCGTGAAAGTTAAAGTTGTTAGGAAGGGTGGATGTGTACTCAGGAGTGTCGGTTTAACAAAAAAAGACACATGTGAAAATCCATCAGTTTGCAGGGATTTACCAGGCAGCAGTGTCTGAATAGGTTCTACTGACCACATACTGTCGACTGATGGGACTGAGATGCTTTCAGTTGGGGTTGGCAAATGGTGGCTCAGCGTCAGATACGTTAGTAAAAATGAGTCAATTTCCATCATGAAACTTGTTCTCTCTGTCTGAACATGTTCAGGCTTTAGATCAAAGTAAGATGATGCTCGAACATCTCCAAGAGAAGACATGTAAAATGTCTGCAGCAGTGGTATCAGAGATGAAGACAGAGACTCCACAGTATATACTGGATTTGTGAGCTGTGGTGCCTCCAGCTCAGAGGGTAAAGCTGGTGTAAATATTGTCCCTGAGGGCTTCAGACTGTACAAAAAGGATGCTGACAGGGAAGACTCCAGTTCAGACATGGTCATGTGACCCATTAATGTGGTTAATGATGAGTCTTCATGAATCATCAGAGAAGGAAAGAAGGGCAAATTTTGGATTGTATCAGAGCTCTGAGTTACTGGCTCAGTCATTAAGTATGGTGACACATCTGGAGGAGCAGGCAGTAATTTAATTGATGATGGCAGTGACTGTAATGTCTTTAATTGGGGGTCAGACTCTGCTGAGAGTGGATGAGAAACAGATGGAAGGTTATGGAGTGAGGAATGGGCATTGTTGTGGTCTTGAATGTGACCTAGGAGAGAAAGAAAAAGTTACTAATGTTCAAACAAATCCCCACAAAGCGAACGTTTATTATCTTATCATTTCTAGATGGTGATTCTATTCATCCTGATATTATATCATTGTGCCAACTATAATATATTATTGTAACATCAACAGAACACTATAATAATACTCCAACAGCGTCCGCTGTCTCCTGTCTCTCTGTTATTATACTTTGTTGGAGTGCACCTCCAAAAAGTTGTAACAGGTTGAGGCGACACCAGAGTAACGAGACACAGGTGAACACACTCGGGCGGGAAACAAGAGGAAGCAAAACACACAGGAGTACACAAGGAAACAGGTCTTTCAAAATAAAACAGGAAATAACCAAAACAAACTATGAAAATACAAATACAATAAAATTACCAGGAAAACTAAGGTTTAATAGAACACCAACAGAACACAGGACCATGGCAGATTAGCTCTCTCCTGCCCTTGTTTACTAAAACAGGAAGCGGCAGAAGCTAAACAATCAATGAGAGACTTTAAAGTGCCAAACCCGCTTCTGCCGCAGGGGCATCTACGGAGGTCGATTTAAAGCACAAGTATAAACCAGAAGACCTTAATGTGATAATTTTTTCCACTGCTATAACTAACCTTGCAGGATACTCTGTTGTAACAGGCCGATTAGAATTGTAGGGTCCCCATCCTGTAAGCATTCCTGTGGTATAAATGACTAAGTATCCCATATGGTCACAAAGAAGTCAACAGCAGCAGAAACCTTACCCTGTGAGCTCACTGTGGACTGGCCCTCTGAGTCACTGTGGTCAGCTCTGTTAGACTCAGTCCAGAGGGGGGTTTCCTCCTGGTGGGGTCGAAGGGTGTGATGAGTGGTGAAAACCTCTCTGTCCACAGCCTCGCGTGTTAGCATGGAGGTGACGCTGTGAGGGGCCAGGGTCAGCGACAGTGAGGGGATGCTGTCTGGCTGTCTGACTGTACAGAATGTATCTACTGATTGTTGTTTAGTGCAACCAGGAGATTTATTCAGAGCTAGGGTTTGCTTCATATGGCAATGAGAATTGTAAAGTAATAAATATTGTGCCACATTCACACCATTGTGCACACCTGCTCTGTGTGGGTATATGTTTGAGAAAATGCACATATGTTGCATGTAATTTGTTTTTAAAAGGGTGTCCGGCATCTCAGGATGCATGTGACATGATATTCCAGGATTTCCACGTATATCTTGTGTGTGTGTTGGCTCCTGTTTTCCCCACACGCGGCTCATATTTTCATCCAGTTCCAGTTTTAAAGGGAGTAGATTCTTGTGCAAAAGTTGGGCTTGTGTTGGAGGCTGAGCCGTATTAGGAGTTGGTGTCAATTTCTCCCTTTTGATTTTATGTTGCCTCTCACTGGCCGGACACAGCACCCTCCATCCCACAATGGGAGCTCCCACTAAAGTCTCTAAACTTCCTGCCTTCATGCTGTGTTCCAGCACTTTAGCTAAATCAGTCTGCCGCCCCTCCTCCTGACATCCGAGCCGCCATAGAAGCTCAGCGCTGTTTCCAATGGCATCTTGTTTCACACCATGAAGACAAACTCTGAGCTTCTCTTGTTTTAGAATGAAAGGTTTTCTTAATGAAAGTAGGGAGACGGAGCTGTGATGCAGGCGAAGGTATTCGGCCATGGTGGTGACCAAACGGAGACGCTGGGTGGCATTAAGAGTCACAAGGTTCAGCTGAAGGAGAAGGTTAGCCCAGATGGTCATCTCTCCTTTGGGGCAAATATTCCTATTAGACATGGAGGCAAACCAATTATTTTCACTCATCTTTAAAAGATATAGAGACAAAGAGTCATGTTCCTCTCTTACAGTGCTTACTTCTCATCAGTCACCATCCTGTTTAGAATGTGTAGATAAAAATGGCCGACACAGTCCTCTTCTGTGTTAGACACTTTAAGCTGGTATGTGCCACAATCCACAGGCAAAGCCAAACCAGCCAGACTGTGGGTCTGTTGCTGAAACACCATCCAGTGGGGCAAAGGGCCATCCACCTCAGCCAAGCTGAGCTGGGAATATAAAGCAAAAGCTGATGTTAGTATTCCTAAAAAGATGTCTTGTGTTGTTGAGAAAGTTACTTAATGCTAGCCTTGAGTAATACCACTTTGTACCACAAGATCGGATAGGGAGTCAGTAAGTCAGTGAATCAAAGTGAAAATGCAACAGTGGCTGAAGCTCTCTGTGAGAGAGCCACCCACAAATCAAGCATTAACAGACTCACCATCTTCAGTTCAGCTCACCTGGTAGTGCTGCACATGTCCCTGGTTTGCAGGGACTGGGAGCCTAAAGATGAAAGCAGATCCTGCCTTAGAAGTGAAGTTGGGGAACCTGCCCACAGCTGTTCTCAGGTCACAATGTTGCATCAAACTTTGGTTGTGTATCACATTCTGAAGCAGCAGTAGCAGTTTCAGGTAAAGGTCCAAAGTGTTTGGTGACAGGATGCTCTTTGGATGCATGACAAGCAGGTCATCCATGTCCTGTTTTTGAATCTGATGTACCTTAAAAACATGGAGCTGTAATCATTGGCACCATCCAAGAAGCAGCATCCGTGCTGGGGTCCTGAAGCAATTTCCAGCTGTCCGGCCTCCTTCACTGGGTATGTTGCTGTCCTTTCTTTTCATTGTTAAATAAGAAGCACACCTGGTAGTCCAAAAGAGGCCAGAAATACCCACAGACTGTCTGCAGACACAAACAAGCATTCAGCAAAAAGTTTGTGTGGACACAAAACCCGATCCTCAAACAGTCATTAACAGAGCTCGTACCTTGCTGGTATGTTCCTAGCGGTCGAGTTACAAGTGGTTACTAAGATACCTGAAAGCCTACCAGACGCTCTTTCAATGACTTTTGTAACCAGAGGTCACAGATGGCTGATCTCTCTTCAGTCGCAGTGCATCAGCTCAGAAGGACCAGGCAGTTATCTTCAAAGAGTTTTAATAGAAAACGTTATTTTAGAAGAGAAATTGCTATTATGTTTATGTGTAAACAGTAGCATATGAGTCATATTCTCTTGAACATTATACAAGAGTGCAGTTTTACATCCTGATCTGTCCAGTCTTTGAAGGATTTAATAGAATGGTTACAGATGCAGAGATACAGAGAACACCAAAACAGAAACTTTTATTTTTATTTTTAATAAAGCTTCTGATTCCCACAAACCCTTAAGATTACCTGTTTTTGGAATGACAGATTTACATAGTTTCAATAATAATAACAATAACAATAATAATAATAATAATAATAATAATAATAATAATAATAATAATAATAATAATAATAATAATAAAAACTGCCCTTATAACTGAGCACACCGAGTGTCATTTGTTACCTCTCTTGGGTCTGGTGGTGACAGAGTTAAACTTTTAACTTTTAAAGGATTTGTAAAATACTATTAAGAATATCTATGAATTGAGTTGTTATTTTTTGGCTACATACTGAAATATACTGACAGATAAATAAAATACTTGCATACTGAATTTGACGTCATGGCCTCTTGAACCTCATGCAGAGCAAAGGTTTTTAACCCTACTGCCTTGCTAAGCTATTTTCTGATTCAAATCCGCAGTTTGACACTTGTTTGGATTTGTGTGTCTCAACATGCATTTTAAAAGTGTCCTCTTGCCTGAATATTTTACCACATATCAAACACTGGAAGGACTTTTTGTTCGAGTGGATCATCATGTGTCTCTTTTGTGCTCTTAAAATGTGAAAGGATTTAGGACACAATGAACACTTGTAAGGCCTCTCCCCCGTGTGCTGCCGTGTGTGCACTGTCAGCAAGCACTTTGCGATGAAACCTCTCCCGCAGTATTTGCATGTGTAAGGCCGCTCGCCTGTGTGAAACCTCATGTGTAGTTTTAACTCCCCAGAGGACAGAAAAGCCTTCCCACATACAGTACACAGATAGTTCTTTTCTCCTCTGTGCATGCGCATGTGTCTCGCCAGATGTTGGATTGAAGTCTTTCCACAAATGTGACATTTGTAGCGTCGCTCTCCTGTGTGTATCCGAACGTGCAGCGCAAGAGTATACGAAGACCTGAAGCCTTGGCCACAGTGCGAACACAAGTATGGAGTCTCGCCTGTGTGAATCCGACGATGTACGTTCAGGGAGTCCTTGGAGGTGTACTTCTTGTCGCACTTGTCGCAGTGGAATGATAAAGTGTGTCTTTTAACATGTCTGTTCAGGGATGATACATTCTTGAAGACCTTCCCACAATACTCACAAATCTTTGCCGTGATGCCCTTCTCGGGAGTGTGAGTGGAATATGTCTGGAAGACGCCTTCTTTTCCTGGTTCTTTAGAAGGAAGGTGGCTGAATTCCTGTGTCAGATGCTCCGCTCGGATGTGCTGAAGAAGTCCGGACACTTGGCTGTCCGAGTAGGGACACATAGAGCAGGTCTGCAGCTGTAAATCTGAAAGCGATAAGAAGATTAGGAGATTCAGTTTGGAAATAGAGTGCAGTGATTTTTAATGTATGCTTGCATACATTCATCACTTTCTTCTTCTTCCTTTATCTTCAGGACTTCATTATCATCAGCTCGGTGTTCCTCCACTGGCTCCTCATCCTCATAATCCAACTGTGCTTCTTCTTCACCACCTGTAGATGCTTCCTTTGAAAAAGGCTGCTTTGAGTTGGATTTGGGATGAAGTGACAGCAGAGGCAAAAACATATTCTGGGGTTGAAAGAGGCCTGTGTGGGAAAAAACATTAAAACCTTACAAAACTAACTGTTTTTACAAGAAAAAACTGTTCATTTTATTTCAGTGGTTATTGAAATACTGCAATTGATGTTTTATGTTCTATTAACAAAGGAGACATCTTTGGTGTTCACTTTTTTTTTCAAGATATCAGTTTGAACATGTTTTTAACTTGCTAATTTCAGAGCTGACGTCTCTTGTGCAAAAAAAAAACAAACTTACATGTGTTTATGCTTCCTGTCTGTTTCTGATGGAAGTGCAGGACTTCCTTTAGCTGATCTGGATCCAAAACCATTTCTCCACATTCTTCCATGAGAGAGGGGCTGCTGCTGAGCCACTCAGCAGTCTGTTATGCACAGAAGACATAATGAACATGTATGCAAAAAAAAACAAAACAAAAACAAACATCACTGATCACTACCTTATTTAGCATATATTGTTATACATCATTTCACACACAACAAACGACTTAAAAATCTGTTTTTTTTTATCTTGTTCATTCATCACGCTTGGAAGACCAGAACCTATGAAAAATTATGAAAACATCACATCATATTTGCTCAGAAATGACGCTATACATTATGATGGTACCGCACATCTAAAACTCAGACCCCCGATTTAAACCACTGCACTTTAACTTAAACAATAACTGTACTTCACCTGTTTTATATCTGGAATAGGCAACAGGTTATCCAGTCTAGAGAGGAATTTCCAAACCAGTGCCTGCAGTGTGACCTCAAACTGTTGGCCATAATAGATAGGGAAGACCTCCTATGGAAGGATAAAGTGTACACATATCAGTGATGTATCCACTCTTTCTTCTGTCCTTAAGGTAAATTATTTTTTTCATCAAAATATGTGCTCACATAAATCTAAATCAATCACATATTGCTGTTAATACAATTGAGAGTCTGACCTTGAAAAACCTCTTTCTCTCTTCTGGATCCTCGAGCAAAGTATGAACAACCTCCACAAAGTTGGACTTTGAATTTTCCAGCTCCTCCAGCACCTATAAATTGATAAACATTGATAAACATAAACAACAAAACATGTTGATGTTCAAAGAAATAAATTAAATGCAGGGCTAGAAAAATACACTTATGTCATCTAGTTTCATGTGTGAGAGACACTTCTGGAACACCATAGTGAACATTCATTAATTAAATTCACACATACTGTCTCCTCACTGAAAAACCAGATGCGAGAAAACATTAAGGAGAAAATGCTGGGGACTGAAATCCTTTGGGAATAACGGGGGCAGAAAACAAAAAAACAAAGAACTATTATAAAGTCCAGTCATAGAGACTAAACAACAAGGGGCCCATGCTGAGTGTTAGAGCGAGGAGGGGATCACTGCCTCGGGCAGTGAAGTGGGGTACTGAGTTAAAGGAGAAATGCTGCTTAACTTTGAAGCGACTACCACTGAAGACAGAACTTCTGTCTCTAAAACATGGAGCTATTTTCTTTGGTAAAGATACTGTACATTCAAAACTATACATACCAGATGGCACTAGTGCACATCAGCCTCATAATACACACAGCACTACAGTTCAGGGCAGCTTTTAGTTGCTTTTATCTCAGTGTTTAATTGACCTACCTCCCGATCACAGCTGGAGCTTATCGTGAGGCCCTGAATGACCTTTAGGTGGGGCTGGATATTCAGCAGGTTGGCTGTGCTCTCACTGACACAGAACTCCAGCACCAGCTGAAAGAGACAAGTAAATATTTCAGTTGTAATTATTATGATCAAACACAATTTGTTACTTCAGATGCTTAAAAACAACCGTCACCTCTCACCCTCGCTCTTAGTCTGAGCAGAAGCTGCACCTTCTCTCTCGGAGTCAGCAGCTCTGGAATCATCTCTGTCACCACCTTCAGCAGCTCCTCCACCTTTCTGTAATGTGCCACATTACAACACTGGATCACCTGCCAGGCAAAGGCAGACATCAGACGCAGGGTGGGAACCAGAAGGCACAGGGAGGAGAAGGACAAATGACAGCCTGCAAACAGAAAATGGAAGTATAATGCATTAGTTAGGAAGACTTCAGTTTGCCACTAAAATAAATACACAGCTGCTATTTTACCTCTCGCTGGTTCATTTAGGTCTTGCTGTGATGAAACCTGCAGAGTGTCAGGGTCTGAATCTGTGACTTTAGCTGCTAGCTCAGCATCAGCTTCTGGACTGCAGCGTCTGAGGACTCCATCCATAATCGTAAACCATCTGCTTTTTTGTTTTTGCAAGTCTTTCTGCTCCTTAACCTTTTTGTACTTCTGCTTCAGCACACGTATTTTTGACCTGCACTGGCTGGTGGTTTTATTAAACCCCTGCATGGCGAGTTCAGAGCTCAGATGAGCAAACACTCTCTCATTTCTCGGTGTAGTTCTCAGCTCCTCTTGGACACTCTCCTCCGCCCAGCAGGTGAGCAGCACTTTGACTTCCTCTGATGACCACATACTGTGTGATGTATCTGCATTAAGCAAAGAGACACAGTTAATACAGTAAAAGCTCTTTTCAGATTCAGTTTTTTTGATTAAGATTGAAACAACATACCATTTGAACGTTCATCTCCTGATTTGGGTTCTGTCAGTGGAGCAGATAATTCAGGGCCAGGGCCAATGACACTATCCAAAATAGCAAACCAGTCACTTTTAATCTCCCTGTGAGGTTCTACTTGCTTGATTCTTTTGTACTCCGCTTTAAGATTATCCACTTTAAGTCTGCACTGATGTGGTGTCTTGTTAAACCCAATTAGCGCAAGCTCATTACTGAGGTACGTGAACACTTGATTGATGGTTTCTGAGGTGAGGAGCTGTTTTTGAATGTTGTGTTGAGCCCAGAGGGTCATCAGGACTTGGACTTCATCAGATGACCACTGGGCTTCATCTGTGAAAAAAAAACAAAGTTATGATGTTGATGCAGTGCTGCAATGTTCTTTCTGTGCTCACTAAATAAAAGGAATTTTGTTCAACCAGTTTATTCCAAATTTAAAAAAATGGCAAGAAAGCAACAAAACTACTGTTGTGGTCAAAATACCATAAACTTTAGGCTGAAGGTGGTCAGAAGGTTAATGTTGAAATAGTAGCTCCTGCGCTGCTATGTCTACACAAGGTATCTCTTTCTGTTATGTCCACCTGCTGTAGTTGGTTGAAATTGCATAAATGTAAAATAAAAAGGGAACAGTAAAATTTACATTTACTATTTTCCTACTGACCGCTTGTGTTCACATCCCAGACATCCAACTGAGCATGCACAGACGGCTCAGCAAAGGACAGCTCTGCTGTCTCTGAACAATCTGCTGCTTCTCCATGAGAACTGAGCACTTCATCCATGATGGCAAACCACACGCTGCTGCTCCCGCCCATGTGATGACCGTTCTTTATTCTCTTGTATTCCTGCTTCAGTTTTTTGATTTTCTCCCTGCACTTCTTTGGTGTTTTATTGAATCCAAGAGATTCCATCTGGGCACTGAGGCAGTTGTAAACTTTATTGTTTCTAACTTTGAGCAGGAGCTCCTGTTGGATGGCAGGGTTGGCCCAAAGTGTCAACAGTGCTTGGACCTCTTTATGTGACCAGCAGCACAATGTATCTGTGAAAGACATCATTTATAAAGTCATAACAGCATATAAAATATCTTCAGAAGTGCAGTGCAGTGCATTTACATTTCCTGCCTGCCTTACCTTCTAATCGAACTGGCCTGAAATGAAGTAGATAATTGTCCTGTGCTCAAAATACATTATTTTGATTTATCTGAATCTTACAATCTAGCAAAACAATGCTAAACCACATTCTGCCCTTATTACAATTACTGCATGGTTCTCTATTAGGACCTTGAGTGCTAAACTGTCCCCTCAGCAGTTTAAAATATTTGGAACATTAAACAAAAAATACAGGAGAGGACATTCTGGACATTTACTGCAGCTATGATGACAAAAAATGAGTCTGGGTTCTGGTCCCCCAGCCCAGAAAACAGCACATTCCTTCCAAATTCTGATCCCATGAAAATCAAAAAAGGGAATGTATTTAAAAAACAAAACAAAAACAATGTCTGATATGATTTTTGTACAATATTTTCCATTAAAGATGAGGTGCCTTCTTGCCTTTGACTGTTGTTTGCACTGCAGTGGAGGTCACTGCTGTGCTTGTGGAGGGGCCGTCACAGTCAGTCTCTACTTTAATGGAGTAGAAACCAGATTCTTGTGGGTCGTCACTCTGACCGGGCATGGCACAGCCTCCAGGAATGTCTGTAATAGTGGATGAATCTGCAAAAGACAAACAAAAATGACATAGCTAGTAATTACAGGCACATTAACATTTTCACAGTAATGAATGTAACTTCAGTTGTTTGTATTTTTAGGTTTAACTACGTTTAAAGGAGCAGGAATGTGTTTAATGTATTCATAACTTACCTGTCTCCACATCTGAAATCATAAATTCAAGTATCATAGTGTCTGACTGGTCTGTGGTGCCAGGTCTGTTGCTCATGACAGCATCCATGGCATTGTACCACCTGGAGGTCTTTCTGACAGCTCCACTTCTTTCACTTTCCTTCTTAATTTTCCTGTATTCCTCCTTTAGCTTCTTTATCTTGTCTCTGCACTGTTTGGCAGAGCGACTCATCCCTATGGCAGCCAGTCTTTCTGACACTTCCCTGTATACCTTCTCATTTCTGAAGGATTCCTCCAGGTCTTGCTGAATTTTGTCCTCTGACCACACACCGATGAGCGCCTGAGTCTCTTCATAAGACCAGTGTCCCAGTGACTCCATGTTCTTTTCTGTCCTTTGCTGGTAAAAATAAGAGCAACTAAACAAAAGACTTTGGAGTGTTTTCACTTTTTTTTTCAAAATGGCGCTCCTTCCTCTTGTCGCAGGATTGACGTCACGGTGTGTGTGAGCCAGTCAGAGGAGCGTTGCCTAGATACGGCTCGGCTTAGGGCGGAGACTGACGGTGGTTCTTCCCGAAGCCTTTAAGAAGATTCTGATAAGGGTTTGGCTCATATTACCAGGGCCGAGGCGTGCCGTTCCAGGCCAGTGGAAATGCGCTATTATGTACCGCACCGCTCTTGCACGACAGAGAGACAGGAAACAACAAGACGGGATGTGACGGCGTTTAACGGCTTTATTTTTATGAATTGTTAGCATGTAGCACTTTTGCTTGCTTTCTCTTGTAAGTATAGTAGTAGTAGTACAGTAATTTGTAGGAATTACTGTTATTTTTTGTTACTTAAAACGTATTTCCCTTTACAAGTACGTCATCTGTTACACATAAAAGAACTTATTAAATCATTTAATAATTTCAGGGCTCGTGATGAGAAGTTTGCGCATTAATTTCATGAACTGCATCAACATCAACAACATCTTTTCCAAGTGTATTTTTTTTATTTATTTTTTCTTGAAAAATAACAACAGATGTATCCCGGCTGATATACATGGCTGCGCACAATAAAACAATTAAAAGACAGACATCCTGGTTAAACATAATGTTTTAAATGGCTGTGCTAAATGAAAGCTGTACACGTTTCCTTCTGTAAACACGACAAAGCAGAGTATTTTAAATGATGAGTCCAGGGTTGCATATGGTGATGGTAGTTTTAAATCACTACGATTTTCACAATGACAAAGGTTTATATGTGACATTACAGTTGGCAAATTATTTACAGTCACATGCTTTAAAATACAAGAGATCAAAAAAGAACCCTAACCAAGCACATCACAATTGTAACATACAAAAATGGTTGAAGACTACACTGGTGTCTATTCTTTATCAAAATATAACATTTATATCTTAAACAAAAGAACTGGCCTGAAAGCTAATATTTTTATAGCATCATGGGTCCTAATCAAAGATTATTATACAACACTTAATCTGTTATTTCAGTTTTAAGCTTTCAGATTCTGCTGCTATGCTTCAGGTTCTCTGCCTTTTTTTGAAAGCAGTTATTTAAAAAACATATTTTCACTTTGACAACTGCAGATTTAACATTTAAGCATTAAGCAGCATTCCAGCCAGCATCATAGCATTGCTTGATAGCAGCTGAAGTAAAAGGGTCACACTTTGTACAGTTTAACTGATTAGTAACAGAGTTTTTGAATCATTTTCTGGACCCACATGGTAAGCTGTCATAAACCCTTCAAGGTTTAGGGGACTTTAGGGGAAGGCCATTCGTTTAAATGATGGTCAGGTCTTAAATGTTTACCATATAAAAACATAATGCATGAAAAATATTCTTAATGTTTTTAAAAAGCATAACTTTCCTTGTAAATTACAACACTGCACTACAAAAATGGATCAGAAAATAATCAGAAATCTCCAGCCTGCTACCATTTTTTTCTCCAATATATGACATCTCTGGGTAACATAATTACACAAGCTGTTCACTGACGCTCTGCCTGAGTCAAATTGTAACTCTAGTCTTATGACTCAGACACTAACATGACTAAGATGTGTTAGCACTGACCAAACCACATGGCTACTTTGTATTCTCTATGAAGACAAGCATGATTGCAAGTTAAAAGGGTCTCTTGTGCAGTGGCTTTCTAGATTTTAATTCTGTCAGTGATCAGAGAATAAAATACCCTTCATCACAGTATTTCATGTATTAATAGTCATCACTGCCCTCCTCTTCTTCATTATACTTCCTCTTGAGGGAGTGCTTCTTGTGCTTTCCCCTGTGCCTCCGTTTACCAGTGAAGTCGGGGTTGGCTTCCCTTGTGTGTAACTGCTCGTGTTTCTTCAGGAGGCCTGGGACGGAGAATCCCTTCCCGCATGTATCACACGTCCAAGGTTTCTTGCACGTGTGTGTTCTTTTGTGGACATTGAGATGGGATGCCAACTTGTAAGTCTTGCCGCACACATCACAGCTGAAGGGACGCTCGTTGGTGTGTAGCCTGATGTGGACCTTAAGATTCCCGACTTGAGTGAAAGTCTTGTCGCAGATGGTGCACCGGTAGGGCCTCTCTCGGGTGTGGATTCTCAGATGAACCCTCAGGCAGTACTTACTTGAGAACTTCTTCTGGCAGACAGGGCAGGGGATCTTGGCTTTGGGCACATGGTCTTGCTGGTGCCTCTTCAGGTCAGACAAATAAACAAAGGTCTTCCCACATTGGGAGCACAGATACTGGCGGTCGCCGATGTGGTAGCCCATGTGTCTCTTCAGCAAGCTGGGCACAAGGAACCTCTTCCCACAGCGCTCGCACATGTGAGGGCGATCTCTAATGTGCCAGCGCTCGTGATTGGACAGCTTGAATGCTGTTGGAAAGCTCTTGTTGCAGTGCTTACAGGGAAACGTCATCTGACTAGTGTGACACTCCATGTGTCGTTTGAAGTAGGTGGACTGCGTGAAGCCCTTGTTGCAGATGTTACAGTAGAAGGGCTTTTGGCCACTGTGGGCGAGCATGTGCTTTGTCAAGCTCTGCAGCTTTGTAAAACACTTGCCACATTGGCCACAGGCATAAGGACGTGCAGTGCTGTGCGTTTTCAGGTGGTTGTTGAGGAATGCCTGCGTTCGGAAGCTTTTGTTGCATGCGGTGCAGATGAAGGGTTTCTCTCCTGTGTGAATGCGCTCGTGGTCCATCAACTTGGACTGATAGGCGAAGCTCTTATTGCACACACTGCAAGTGAATCGGTGAGACAGAGGCCTGATTTGCTTTTTTCTTCTTATGCTTGGCTTCAAATCATCATCAAAGGTCAGCCTGGCTGGAGGAAGAGGAGGCAAGGCTGGAAGTGACAGCGAGTTAGTGGCAATCTGTGACACCCACTGATGTAGTGTGACTCGCTGAGTGTGGGGCTTCTGGCCATCTTTGCCACCGACATTCTGTGGGGTGGAGGGAGTTTTGATTGGCATTTGAACCACCCTGAAAGGGATTGCTTTCAAGGTCGTGCGTTGTTGTTCTGGTTTCTCTGGTGGCATTTCTCCACCCTCTTCTGTGCTTTGCGCAGTTGGTGTTAACGGCTCCTGCACTGAACTCTTTTCCTGTTCCAGATTCTCTCCCTGAACTGTTGCGATGCTCCTTTCTTTTGCTGCACGACGATCAGGTATTTTATGCATGCTTCGCTTCCACAGCTGAGGTCTAGGGGTTATTGGGGTGTCAGAGTCGTCTGATATCATGCCCAGGTCTTCAGTATCACTGAGTGATGCCTGGCTCATTTCATTGGCCTCAGGTTGCTTTGATGCTTCTGTAGCAGGTGGTGGATCTACAGGTTTAGGACGGTAGGCGAGAGAAGAGAGCACACAGTCGCCCACTGAAGACGAGACGGTTGCTGCATGAAAAAGAGAGGCTGTGAGAAATTATACCCATCTTTTCTTGTCTCCATTTGATCAAATATCAGTCTAAAGCATACCTTTAACACCAAGAAGTCCTTTAGCCTGCTGATGTAGAAGGAGAGTCTTAAGGTCCCCTGGGTCAGGGATAAGGACTCCACATGCCTCCAACACAGCAGGTGAAGATGAGATCATAGCACCAAGCTGAAGAGGCAAAAAATTCAATTTCTTTTTAGTCAAACGTGTAACTAAGATTCTGCTTTAGTTTTGGTCTGTCAAAAACCAACAACTACAGCATATCCAGGGGGTCTGAAGAAACTTGTGTGCTTTGCACAAACACGTTTTGCCTCTCATTCAAATCAACAAGAGGAAAGATGCTCTGTGTATGCAGCCCACCCGTTTGTGAATGCCTCATAGTAGAGGTCATAATGACATCAGATATGCATACCTGGGACAAATTAGGAACTGGAAGAAGCTGCTCCAGTTTGCATACCAGACCTGCAATAAGAGCCTGCAGTGCTGTGTCAAACTTTTGGCCGTACTGACCAGGAAACACTTCCTGCAAAGAGAGAGAAATATGTGTAATTAAAAAAAATATGTCTTATATCTCAACATGCTGTGTTTATATGCCATCAGATTCACAGGTATAGGTTAAAGGTAGCACATGTGACACGACTGGTTATGTCCACAACAATAGATTTTATTTTAAGGCAGGCCATGATTTTTGGTGTTTTCAGTAGGGCTAGTATTGACAAAAATAATTTCTGAAATGTATATTTGAATGATCATAAAATATATCAGCTATGAACTTTAAAATGAAAGCTTTGTGTGACGTGTGCCAGTGTGAAAAAACAGATGTGGGTACCTGGAAGAAATGCTTCCTCTCAGCTGGGTTTTTAAGAAGATTCTGGACAAGCACCATGAAATTTGTTTGAGATTTCTCCACTTCTGCGTCCTTCTGTAACACAGGAAATAGTCAAAAAGTCAGATTAAAATCCTTTGTAAACACACCGCTGGTCTAACTGTACTTGGTTTTCAAAAATAAAAAGTTTGATCCTTACCCCTGAAGATGTGGAGACTTTCAATTTATTTATAAGAGTTTGAATAGCCTTGGCATCTGGTGGACCATCTTTGTGAAGCAAATCCAAAATGATCTACAGTACAAAAGCTCAGATTAGTCACTGGAAATCAATATCAATAAATTATTTAATTAAAGTATACATTTTGAGACTTGCCTCGGTACACAAACACACACAAAAAAACTCTCACCCTTGCTCTTATCCCCAAGATTAGTTGGGCAGTCTGCTTGAAGCTCAGGAGCTCAGGGACAGTCTGTGTCACCATGGTCACAAACTCATCCACCTTTCCATATTGCTTCACGTTTTTCTGCCGTATGACCTGCCATATGTATGAATATGTCAGCTGTAAAGGTGAAGCCATTAAACAAAGTGAGGCCAAGGGGAGGCCGCCTTTGACACCTAGAAATGAGAGAGAGGAAACACTATATTACAATCTTACAAATTACTCTACAAGTCCAGTTGCCTTGCTTCACTGTTTTGAATGAAAATGATCTGGATGAATGAGAATCTTAATCAATAAATGACTCAATACATTGACACAAAAGTGAGTGTATGTGTACTAATTTGATTCAATATGACACGATCCCCATCCATTATTTAATTTAATCTAAGGCCACTGGTAAAATCCTTTCGTCTGTTGGCGATATGCAAACTATGAACAAACTGGATTTGCTGCTGGAGCCACAGGCTGTGTGTGGCGCTGCAGAGCTAACGACACGTTTTTAAGATAGAGATGGGCTGCAGAGGGTATGAAAAAAGTGCACGTCTGCGTGTGCATGAGCCACGGGACAGAAAAGGAGCGCCAACTGCAGTCGAGTTAACTTTTGGCAGACGATGTGGACGCCACATGACTGTCTTATAGGAGTTATCATAGTCGGTAACTTAAGAGTGCAGCGGACGATCAGTGCATCCGGTGTACAGACGTTATAGCATTTAATCAAACAGCCCGCGTTGACGTTTGTTTGCAAGCTTGCTAAGGCGCATCGCCCACAAATGTTAGAAAAGTATATTGGTATTCATATAGGCTGGTGATTCAGAGCACGACGTGCTTACAGCAACAATGGATGGGTTTATTTTCTGACCACCATCCTTGGCGGTAGCTACTGTTAGCTTACTAGCGTTAGCTTAGCAACTTACCTATAGTATCAAAGCGTCTGTCCATAGTGTGCTCAGAGTACGCCGCTACCTCAAGAGCTGATTAATCGAGTGCACTAAACACACTGATAATGTGTCGGTTTAGCACGAAATATTATATTTCGAAGTACTGAACCGTCTTTATGTCGAACGTCAAGCCAGGAAGAATAATGGCGGCCGATGGGCAGCGGCTTTCCAAAACAAAAGTCTGAGTACTTCCGCCGGATGTTGCCCTACAATTTAAAAGCACGGTCTTCTGAATTATTTACAAAGGAGGGGAAAAACTGCACAGAAGTCTGCTAGTCCTTTACTAAACTAAATGTATTAACGTTACAAGTAAAAAAAATCTGACATGAAAAATCCTATTTAAGTAAAAGTTCATTTAATATTAAAATGTGGTTAAAGTATGAAAGTACAATTTGGTCCCTAGAGGAGGGACCCCATGTTACAATGTGTGTAATTTCATTCTTTTAATTGACATGATGTTAAAGAAGCACTCTTGATGCTAATGTGAAAATATACACATGGCCTGTGAAAGTTAAATTCTGATTTGAAGTACGTCAAGGAAAATTTTCTTTAGAGACTGGGGCTGAGCAATCATGTCAACAGTTCATAAACATGGGGTGTAGGATTCACAGACTGCTAATTGACTAGCCATTAATGTGGAAATTAAACAACTATACAGAAAATTGTTGAGGCAGAGAAACCAACACTTGTTTTGCAACAATCTTACATTCATTTCACACAGTGCGCTAACTATCTGTTAACTGGGGTTGTAACTCATTACAAATCATGCTACAGTGGTTGGTCACATTAATACAGGTGACGATAGCTGTATTCATTTTTAATATAGCGCCATGTGAATTATAATGTGGTTTTCTCGTGTTCACAGTATTTTGTCCAGCTGCTGTACTGTACATTCATGACTCACTGGGACTGTTTTTCATTTGCATTACATTACAACTGCAGGAAAAGTTCATTACATTTTGTGAGTGTTTTCTTATAACAAAATAACTTAAATATCTCACATACAATACAAAACACATTATCACAAAACATACAAATTATTCAATATTTTTTTTAGACTTTGTTCACAAAAAAATACATTTTAATAAAGGTATATCCACAATCCATTGGTGCGTTTTGGAAATAAATCACTCCAATACAGAAAATTGTTATTGAAATACTAACCAGCCTCAGTAGATCAGGCCACATAGCCTGCAGTTTGGAGAGATTCTTAGCCTGTTGATTCATAGGGATCTGTCGACATTGGTCGTGTTTGTAACTGGCATTTCCTCCAGCCTACGGCCAGTTCTTTTGTGACGAGAACAAGCCCTCCTTATGCTTCTCGCTGAGCTCATCCGTCCGTCCATCTATCCATCCCTATCTCCCTCACTTTCCCTCGTCCTGTCTTTCCTGTCTCTTGCTCTCCTTCTCTGACACATGCAGCACACTCAGGGAGTCATGCTCCCATGACTGAACGCGATTGACTCAGTGAATAAGGCATTAAAAACTCTAACACACTCACTGCGGCTGAGCAGCAGCTATAGATCACTGGACAACAGCTTTGAAATACAATGAATGGATTCAAAGTGCCTCTGGCGATCTGCCATCTGCCATCTGGTCAGATCTTTGATACACAAAGCAGGACGCTTGTTGAACTGCCCAGTGTGTTGTTTGTGACTAGCAGGTTTGTGACAGATCATAATAGTGTTAACAACAAGTACAAGAAAGCTGCATTAGATCAAATGCTGCAGCTCTATATTGGTAGGAATGTGTTTCTTTGCTTCAGTGTGTTGACTGTTGTGTGACAGTGAAAGGACCAGCCAACAAATCGATGGCTGCAGGCCCATCTTGTAAAAAAAAGTCCTCCACACAGTGTGATATCATTTTGTTTTGAGGCTCCAATGATATTTTTGATTGCATCTCCAAACTGAAGCACAACAACACCCTGAATGACAGAGTGCCAGGAAAGCATTGAACTTGGCCTTCTTAGATTTTAACACCAGCCAAGGCGAGATAATGTATGTACTTCGCCAGCCATTTTGGCAGATATCCAGCCACTGAGTTAGAGAGTTCTTGCTTCCAAAGAAGTGCCTGGGGAGTTTTCTCTCGTACAGTAGGTGAAATCCGTCATGAAAGCAGAGGAGTGTTAGACCTCACTCATGTTTCCAGCAGGCTCCTGCCAGTAAGAGAACAACCTGGAGAGCAAGTTGTACTGCTGTCCAATGTTTCCCTCGCTATTAATCATCCACTTTCATGTTCGCCAATCGCCTCCCCCGCTGGAGTGTCAGCGGCGTGGGTGAGTGTTTGAAGTGGGATGGAGACAGACACAGTTGGGATCAGGTCAGAAGGAGCCATTTGGTTATTTTCTGTGTTGCACACTGGTAATCGCCTTCCAGATTTGACCTAAAAAAAAACACGCACACACGCAGCATGTGACAGTGTTCCTCTTCCCTTTTTGTCATACGAATACAACAAGAAAATCTTCAAAGCAGCAGGCTTCCTTACATTAACAGAGCCTCAAAGTACTGCTGAATAAGTGATGAGCTGTCATTAACTTTGGAACAATTGCCTTCTTGGAAGTGCTCAATTAGATGAGGGCACATCATCAGGCAGATTTTATTTGGCTACATACTGGTGTTAAGAATTTAGTAGCATGATTTGTATTCTTTGAATGAACTAACAACGTCAAAAAAACTGAAATCAACACACACTGGTGGTAGACACAATAACATTTGTTGAATTAGCATAATTCAAAATTGTTTGACTGCCCTATAACGCCCTGAATAAATACAACACAGGGTCAATACAAGCCCACGCTAGCATCACTATGGACTTCATAAGCAGGTTTATTATATTTTAGTTAGCCCAAGTTCACCTGAAACAGCAGTGATTATATTTCAAACAATGTTTACATTGTCTTACGGCCTCTGGTGGTCATGTGAAAAAGTGCATCTAAAATCTGCTATTCGAGGTGGGTCTTTAGTCTGCTCATCATTTTCTTCCTAACCTTAACAGCATAGTTTTGGTACAAGTGGTCTGTTCATAATAGGATTGAACCACCTGAATATATTTTAAGTGATGTGCCAAAACAACAATATGTATAATTTTGGGAGTCATCCTTTTACAAGTAAGACTGTGTTGCTATTAGTCTTTTAGCAAAGCTAGTAATATAAGCACTGGGCACAAAAATAAGGTTTGGATATTTGGGCTTTAACACAAATACCTGCTGAAAATAAGTTCAAATTCCTATTTTTATCTGACTATTTGATCTTTTCATCCCTTTAAGGGAACAGTCCTTAGATCATTTACTTACCAGCCAAAGTATGAGAACAACACAAGCCGTGAAGGGGATAAGAACCAAAAGTAAGGGAGTCCTCTTTGACCAGCTGTATCTGCGATTAGCTTCCTGACCCCCTGCAAGAAGGAAATTATTGGAAATGTTACCGACTACAGTTACACTTTAGAAACATGATAGTAGGCAGATCTTGACTTACTGAGTTTGTAAATAAGGGACTCTGCTGGCAGAAATCAGTTATTATTATTCCTGTTTGTGATATCAAGCATATATATATATATATATATATATGCTTGATATCACAACTGTTCGACAGGAAATAAATAAATATATATATATATTATATATATATATATATATATATACTAAATGTACTAAATGTTTTTTAAATTATGTAGTTACATGTATTATCTGTGCGGTCAAGGTTACACATCTGTTTCCTGTCGAACAGTTGTGAGCCCATGATGCAAAATCAATATCTGGCCCTTAATAGGCTCCTTTAGCTTTTGTAGTGTCCATAAAGATTAAAAATTTAACTGCAAAATGAGCCATGAACCTGGTGTGTGTTGAGAATTAAGGCATGGTGGAGGCTTGCAGGAGAAGCCGGATGTCCCTTGAGCCGCAGCCTGTAAGATGTCTTTAATGTAGTCAAAGTAAAGACCGGACAGTAAGCTTCCTTCCTGATAGTGACACTGGAAGACTTGCATCGCTGTTTCCTGGGGAATCAGAGAACATTCGTCCTGTAGTAACTTAATTGTGCAATCAAATGTTCATCTCAGATTCCCTAATGTCTCTGTCTCTCACTTCATTGATTGATTTTATTTTTGCTATTTTTTTAAATACTCACCAGCTCCTCATGGTCAAAGGTGAAGCGTAAACTCTTCAGCATTGCGATGAAGACGATTATGTTCTCTTTGTTGGAGGAGATGGCACCAAACATGTTGGCAAGCTTCCGAAGACTTTGCTCCAAAGGATAGATATTTAACACCACCCAGCACGTGCCAGCCTGGACATGCAGGTACAGAAAACAAACACAAAACCTTTAGTTCAAGATTAAACCTTTGTATTTGATTGTTTGCTTCATACATACCACTTCTTTAGGAATGTAACTAACAGGAATCTCATAATCAGAGGGGATATTCTGCTTCTGCAGTGGACACAGTGAAGATCGGGTGATCATGTGTTAAGAACATGCTGTGAATGTTATATGTATCAAACCATCAAAAAATCTTACCAGTATCGACAGCTTGTTCACATCATCAGTTATTGGTGCTCCAAATTTTCCAGAGCAAAGATTCAGACTTGTTAAGAGACTCAAGAGGAGACAAGGTGCTTTCAAGATCTGCAGGAAGAAAAGTATTATGTTACATTTTTTACGTGCGGAATGTAGTAGCTGCTTTAATGAGAAGGGTTTCTTTTACCATAAATCTGATTTACATTCATCAAGTTGGACATGCACTTATGGAGGATGATCAATAAAACCGCACTGAGGGTTGTATTTTATTAGGACAACACAATCAGTTTCCTCCCTTGGGATAAGGGTGAGCATGACAGCTGTTAAATAATAAATATTATTAGATTAAATAATATGGTTAAATAATGGCTAGATGTCATGTTTTGTAACTCTAAATGCCAGATTCTATCCAAAATAGAGCAGTCTATTAATCCATTATTGGGGAGACAGGTTTTCATGTATAATTTTGATATATTTGAATCTGTTTGTGGTGTGTTCTCATGTGTATATTTGCTGTTTGCTTTTGTCAAATAAGTTAAGACATTTTCCTGAGCTCTGAGAAATTATGAATGGCATTTTTCACTATTTCTTATTAACACATTTTACAGTATGCCCCTTAGAAAATAACATAGCTGGCATGTACTGTGTATTCATTCACATTTTTATCATGAATGCACATTTCATGAATACTGTTTGAAATTTAGTCTAATAAAAATACCAGCCATCTCTTTAGATATTTATCACAATGGCTTATTTCAAATGTCCATTTAGCCTTCTTTTATCATAATGTGTCCACTTACAACCCATTCAAACCAGTGCAACAGCAGTAGTAAAAAAAGCAGTTACTGTAGACCACTGAACACATTAAAATGTCTCTTAATGCAACTCAAAATGGAAATGCTGGATTTCTTAATCTGTTTACTATAACTGTAATAAGCAACATTTCATTCATGGCTCTGAAGTATAAAGGGAGCTTTAGTAATGTTTCTAAAAATACACATTCACATTTCAATGCAAGTAAAAAGCTGACAAAGGACAAAGAATATATATTAAACAATCATAAATGACCATTATTATGCTATTTAACAAGCACAGCTCATGTATAATTATATCCATAGAAACAATCAGTACAACAGTCTGTGTAATTTTCCATAAAAAATTGAAAAGATATAACTTACTTTCTTCCTCATATGGAGCAAGAATCCAAGGTTTCTCAAGCCCAGTGCATGAAATTGAACGTTTCCCTTTCAAAGACAGAGCTCATCTCTGTGTGTGTGATGTGTGTGTAATGTCCGAGCCTGTGGTGAAACTTGAGGATGGGCCAGCAGTCTGCTTTCACTTCAGACAAACTGGTGAAGTCTTTTGACGTGGTGGAGAGGCCGCCTACAGGCTGAGTCATTATGTCACACACACTGACGCTGTCTGAGACTTTTCCACAAACTCCCACGTATCAGTTTGTTCGTCAGGAGAAAGTGGGTGCTTGTTCTCCAGTGGGAATATTTCGCTTAAAATATGTCAAGGTTATTCCCCAAGCTGTTGTTTGGAATGTGAAAATGAGATGATGAGAGGTTGTTCAGCTCATTTTTTCATTTTTTTAACGTTGTTAATGCTATAGCCCTTTACTAATGGATGGCTTCAATGTAGTTGCATAATCTACTCATGATGCATGCTGATGAAGTGAAGCCATGTAAAAGCCATTATCTATAATTGATCTCCATTACCAAATCAATACTATTCACACAGGATACACTGAGCAAATGAAGCCGAGCAGATGAGTAACAAAAAAATCACTGAGATGACTGGCTGTGTGCACACAACAGGAACAACAGTATGCTAGGTAGGGGAGTCACAAACATGTAATGTGTGTGTTTACATGTGACTGATCCTCAGTGTAGTAATCAGGGAAGGAGTACTTTGTTCACCGGAGCTGGAAGTGAAAACGTGACACTCTGAGCTGACTCAGGTCATCAAAAGCAGGACACATCTAAATATAACTCAGACAGCTCCGGACTGCTCAAAACAAAAACACACAGGCCGCAAGCCGGAGAGCACAAGGGCAGTCATTCAGAAACACAGGTGAGACAGACAGTGTAAACATAAAATGCATCTTTGTTTTTGTGTTATCTCAGACAAGATGATTTTACACTCACAATACTCTGACCTTGTCTGATAAAAAAGCTGCATGCCTACAGCCGTGGACATGGCAACGACAGTTAAGGCTTTCATGACTGTTACTGATTCATGTTAGGATTTATTTGCAAAATGTATGTATAATTTTCATATGTGGTGGTAAAGAGAGACACAGACCCACCACATTTGATTGCATATGAATGTTTAGATCTTGCATGAATTCTGCAATAAATGATACATAATAATAATAAAGTCATCATCTGTTTGCACGGCAGTGCACCTAAAGGGTCCACTAGGGTCATTATAATCCACCTGCATTTTTTTGGGAGTGCCAGACATTTCATTTAAATACATAATGAAAGCAGCTTAAATTCGGTCAGTGTTTACGATGCCGATTACCTTCAAGCCCATTCTTCTCATTTTGTCAATTTATGCAGAGATGGATGACCATGAACAGGAGGGTATAACTGAAGAACTGATTGAGTTTGCCATTCAAGAGAGCATTCAAGATGCCTACAAGCTGCCATGTTCAGTACAGCTGCATCTGTATGAAATGTTTCACCTCTGTCATTTATTGTTTGCACAAATGTATCAATGGGGAAGTAAAAATTGCTTTTGTTTATTAGAAAAGAACCAAACAGTGAAGCCTTTATGAAGATAATGAAAGCTATTCACAAAGGTGTGTTAAAAAACAACAATGCGCAGCATCAGTTAGTTCACTTGTAGCACCTTAAAGTGCTGCCATCAAACATCAATATTGTCAATAAATGTCCTCCTCCTCTTTGTTGTACCCCCAGGTGATGTCAATGCACTGCAGAAACTGTCAGGTTGTGTGTCTGCCTTCACAGAGAGCGACAGCAGGGGCTGGCTGCCTCTGCATGCAGCAGCTGTACAGCCCCAACAAGAGATCTTGCACATGGTGCTGCAGGGTGAGTAAACCAAATAGCTTGATAAAACCATTTAGAGGAGAGAATCCATGGAGGCCAAGTATATATCAAACTGTGATACTGGGAATGTTGTTCACACACAGTTGTGAGTCATTTTGTGCACTCCATCAGTCATGTAAATGAATTTACGGTGTTTGTGTTGCAGTGTCGACAGCCACTGACCTGACCCTGGAGGAGCAGACGGAGGATGGAGACACACCTCTGATTCTGGCAGTGGAGGCGGGCCAGGTGGGAAACATTAAGATGCTGCTGCAGCATGGAGCTTCACCACACAACACCAACAGCAGGAATGAATCTCCTTTGCTCCTTGGTACCACAACACAGTTATTGCTCTCCATCTCTTCACAACACACTTAAAATACTCACTTATCTCTCATTAACAACATTTTCCTAAACACCTTATGTGCATACGGCTGTCTTACCTGGTATTTTATGTCTTGTAGCGGTAAAACAGAGCTCGTACGACATGGTTTCAACCCTCATCATGGGCGGCGCCTTTGTGGAGCAGGTGTGTCTCACTAAATGGACAGCCACCCACGAAGCTGCAAAGGTGAACAGTGCAGGATTAACACTGGCCAATACATGAAGCATTACTTTTTGTTTCCCTCTGTGCTTACGTGCTTCCTTTTTTTTCACCAGGTGGGCTGTCCTGCTATTCTGACGCTGCTTCTTCGACATGGAGCCAAAGTAACAGCCAGGGATGGTCATGGCGTGACCCCACTGGGGATTGCAGCTGAACATGGCAACACTGAAGCTTTGGACATACTTATACAACATGGTAAGATGCAAAGAAAACCTATCAAGGTCTTTAGGGAAATGTATTTATGTGTTTCTACACAGTGTATAGCCCCCTTCTCAGAACACGTTATCCTTCCTCTGTCCTCCACTAGGTGGGGATGTGCATGCCCAGGCCAGCAATGGGGACACAGTCCTGTATGATGCATCTGGTTCTGGAAACCTGGACTGCATCAATCTGCTTTTGGAGCACGGGGCCGATCCAAATGTAGCAAGCTATGCCTACCAGCTGCCCATCCACAGAGCTGCATACGAGGGACACATACTGTGAGTAACCATTTATTTACTGCATGATTGCAGCCAGACATTCTCACACACAAGATACAACACAACATTTTAAAGAGAATCTAATAGAATCTGAAATTTAACAGATAATTTGTTCCTGAAATACAGAAATTGCTTGAGACAAATTAAAATTCTTTTCCCCCCGTATTTTGCTGCCAAATTGATCAAACTGTAGAGTCTCTCTCTCTCTCTCTACCTCACAGCTCTGCAACGTCCTCTCTGTAGTCATCTCCACAAAGAGCCTTCTGTTTATCGCTGTTTTTCAGTTCAGCCACCACACAACACTGCAGCTTAAACCGCAATCTAATGAACATTTTTCTCTCTGTCCTGTTTAGTGTTTTTCACTGTTTCTGTCGCTCTGACTCTTCCTGTTTGTCTCCCTCGTCCCGCTTAGAGCACTGAGGACACTCATCCCTATTACCACAAAGAGAGCTATCCGTCTCTCAGGACAGAGCCCCGTTCACTCTGCAGCTGATGGAGGACAGGCTGAATGTCTGGAGCTACTTCTCAAGAGAGAATATGATGTTAATGAACTGCTAGGGACACACATATCTGGTTAGGCATTTCCCTTGAGGCAATTTAAGCATCACTTTGCATGCATATGAAGGACTATAACTATGCGATTGATTGGCCTTGTGATTATAAAGGTTTGAAGTAATGTGAATAATTGTAGGTTGATGCTGTCTTTGTGGAATCATCACAATCTTTTGTAAATCTTGTTTCAGAAAACTATGGAGACCTCAGGAGGTCTGCTTTGTTCTTTGCCGTTTCCAACGGTGATATTACCTGTTCTGAGATGTTGCTAAAAGCCGGAGCGAGAACCGACCTGGACCCACTACGATGCATCTTGGTTTCTGTGCGGGCTGAGAGGTGAACAACTGCTCATAATTCATGTTGCACCTGCTGGGTCAAACAGCAGTAACTTTTGCAACCATGTCTAGGTATGAGCTGGTACAGCTGTTGCTGTCCTATGGAGCAGAGGTGAACTGTTATTTCAGAGTGATCAGCAACACAGTGTTTCCCACAGCCCTGCAGTACTGCCTCAGAGACCCCGTCATGCTGCGGCTGCTGCTCAACAGCGGGTATCAAGCTAACAAGTATGTCTAGATCTGTAAAAGAAAGAGTGGTAATTCCATCTAAAGCAATTTGAATCAAACACCCTCATATATTTATTTGTTGTAGGTGCTTTCAGTGCTGCCATGGTTACAGTGAAGATAGCAACTGGGCTGACCTTCATAACCAAGCCTACCAGATTTACAGCCAACCTAATGCCATTTCAGTAAAAGACACTCTCATAAATGACCGATAACCAGGCTGAAACAATAAATCTCATACCTGCTCTTTTCTCTCTCAGTTCTGTGAGTTTGTGTCAGTTTCATGGCTGGCACATCTGGTTGGCAGTGTCGTGAGGTTGCTTCTGGACTACGTCAACCAGGTCAACATCTGTCCAAACCTTAAACGCATCCTGCAGAGGAGGCTAGAGTGGGATGAGATCTCTGACATACTGAGTATGCATACACATTAGGTACTAAACATACTGTATATAATAAGGCAGGTTGTTCAATATTGTAGATGATCGGGGTGTTTTTTTGTGTCTCTAGGTAAGCCACGGTCTCTCCAGCACTTGTGTCGACTTATGATCAGAGGTAGAATGAGTCTCAGGCTGCTGAATGATCCTAAAGCTGCTGTTCCTTTCCCTCCCAGACTGTTGAACTACCTGACCTACAGAGAGTATGACCCGTTCAGCCAGTTCTCATTTACATGACTCACAAAGCAAACAAAAATTAGCCATAAGTACTTATTTTGAACTGACACAGTACATTTTATTTCCTTTTCCTCAAACAGATGGTGTATATTATGCAATCTGGACTAAAACACATCTATTTATATTCTCTTTGCAAACTTATCAAAATAAAATGGAAAAGATGTCATACTTTTCGCCTACACAGGTGTTTTCACTTCTTAGTTATTTGACCTTCTGCATAAAGCAGGGACTTTATTGAGGTCACACCAATCAGAATGGTGTGTGTAAGGACTAGAAGGTAGGAAACACCCCTTACAGATTCCAGTCCTTCGAAGAGGTCTATTCAGGTGGATTGAAGTGAAAACATCTGTGTTGATGGACACATTGTGTGAATGTAGGGTTTGAAAGTGAATAGTATCGTGGTTTGGATATAATCTGTTAAAATGGCTTGTTATTTTCCAATAAATTGTGATTTTAATGGTTAATTTCTGACACTGGATGACCCAAGGATGCTCTTTTATTGGTTGTTCGACACCCACTAACTCAGACTTAGTCTACACGAACCCCTCAGCACTATATCTACAGCGGATTGCAGTGATTGCACATTAAGCCCTGTTAGCACTGCATGCATCAACACTGTTTGGCCAAGTCCACCATTGCATCAAGAGCGCACCCTTATGTGAGTTTCCAGTAACCTTAAACTGTGTTTGTGTGTAGTCGGAAGACCTAAATAAATACAAACTGCTAGCTACATTAAAAAAAATCCCCATTTGTAGACATGGCCTCAGTGTCACTGACTCCCACTCCATGTAGCAGCTAGCTAGCAGCACCATCTGTCTGAGGTGATGAATGCATTAAAATGGAGCATACTGTAAGCTGATATGTTCACAATGACGCTAATGTCTCAATGTTCAAACCATTTCCCAACTTTCTTGGTATAAAATGCCAGCAATGGCTAAAAGTAAACAGACTATACTAAACATTTATAACTTTTGTCCCTGCTTTAACACAGATAACATGTTTAGCATGTTTATTATTCTGATCAACCGACAAAGGAGGGCCACTCCTATTAGTTGATAGATTTTTTTGGGTGACACATAATCTCTGTTTGTTGTTCATGTCCTGCATATCCGTTTGGTCCATTTGGTCTTTTTTGGCCATGAACAAAGCCACGTAAATCATGGTGACAGACTGCTACGATGACAGCCACACGGTCTCTGAGCTCACAGGCTTTTTGTAGCTCTGCCTCTCAGAGCACTGCCTCCCAAAAAAGACGCTGCATCATGGGGCCTACACTTTGGTACGCTCCCCTCTGATCCCTCTCTTAAGGCCTAAACAGCAGCTGGGGAGATTAGAAAGGACAGGGACACACACACACACACACACACACACACACACACACACACACTGTCCCCCACATAAACTCAGCCAGCCGGGACAGATCCAGTTCAGACTGGAGTGGGCTATCATCAAGGATACTGGACTCAGAATGTGCACAGAACACCTTAACTGGATTTTGAATTCTTAGTGACGCCTTAGATATCCTGCTGCCTCATGGTGGACTGTAACTTTTGTTGGAATCTCTTTCCTCAAACTTCTTCATTGTGGGGTCTAGACTAGGTCTATCTTCATCAGAACAGGTCTTTCTCGTTCATCTGACTGGTTTGTGCTTCTCATACTTGGGCCATGAGTTGTTTTGGGTATCGACGAGAGCTGAGTAAGTACGAAGATGTGGATGAGGACGAGCTTCTGGCCTCCCTTAGCCCAGAGGAGCTGGCTGAGTTGGAAAAGGAGTTGGCAGACATTGATCCTGATGCCAATGTGCCTATAGGACTCAGACAGAGAGACCAAACAGACAAAACCCCAACAGGCACTTTCAGCAGGGATGCCCTGATGAAGTACTGGGAAAACGAGACACGCAGACTGCTGGAAGACGAAATAGGTGGAGGAAGCCCCAAACTGGTCAGTGATAATAGTTAATTAGATTTGTTTGCCATTTGTGAAATGTGCTAGAGACAGTGCAAGTGTCTTTGAAGTAATATCAGAACAGATTACTCAAAATAGCTCAAATTCTTTTTGCAATACAACGATACATTAGAAAGATTATTTTAACCATCTGCATCATTTAGCCTCAAAACACATCATATAAGAAAAAGAAATTAAAAGAAATTAAAAGAAAACAATTATTCAGAGCATTTTAAGCCTTGAGTAACTTTATCAAAAACACAGGATGAAGAACAAGAGGACTGTGTGACAGAAGGTGAGGATGAAAAGGACGATAAAAATGAAAAAGAGCAAAAAAGTGGAAAACTAAAAGAGGAAGAGGATGAATACAATATCAAAGACAGTGAGGACGAGAGTGAGGAAGAGGAAGAAGAAGAAGAAGAAGAACCTGTGACAGAAGAGGAGGATGACGACGATGATGATGAAGAGGAGGGAGAGGTGGAGGAGGAACAAGATAATAAATCAAAACCTGAAACCTCAAAAGATTCAGGGTCACTGACATCGCAGGCTGAAAACCCAACGCTACTAAAGCCTCAGAGGGTGGAGCCCATCAGAAGAACACCTCCCCCTCCACCTGCTGACCCAAACACGTCTGGAAACCCAACTGTGGTTGACGACGCTCTGCAAAGAGCCCTCAGTAATGACCCCGAACTCACAGAGGTTAATCTAAACAACATTGAGGACATTTCACAGGTATTAAAATAAAGAAAGATTCCATACTGTATGTAAGAATGTGAGTGCATTAATCAATAATTATTGCTAATCTGTAAGTAGATTATAACTTGCTTTTACATTCCCTAAATTGGACCAGAGAAAATGACATTTATGTTGATTACTATGGTGACTAATATCTTTTACCAGGTTTAGTAATATCAGTAAATGTCAGTCCTCCTTTGTGTGTCACAATAACAGATCACTAATTTCTTAGTCAATGCCAAATGTTGGTAACATTGTCTTGTGATGAACATTGCTACATTCTGCTCAGAGTTTCAGAGATTCCTGAAACTCTGAAATATGAAATATAAATACTTTCATATATTTCTCAGGAAACTCTGATCCGCTTTACCGAAGCCCTGACGTCCAACACACATGTGCGGATTTTCAGCCTTGCAAACACCAGAGCTGATGACCCCGTGGCTCTGGCCATTGCTAAGATGCTAAAGGAGAACTCGTCCATCACCAGTCTGAATATAGAGTCCAACTATGTGACTGGAAAGGGCATAATGGCGCTGGTTCAAGCACTCCCAGGGAACAACACCTTGACTGAGCTTCGGTTCCACAACCAGAGGCACATGTGTGGAGGACAGGTTGGTTTCATTCTCCTTGCTTTCCATTTCTGTGGTGCGTGTGTTAGTAAATGTGGTGTGTCTGCGTCTGCAGGTAGAAATGGAGATGGTGAAGATTCTGAGGGAAAATCACACATTGATTAAACTGGGTTACCAGTTCAACCTCCCTGGCCCCAGAATGAGCATGACAGGGATCCTTACCAGGAACCAAGACCGCCAGAGGCAGAAACGCCTGCAGGAGCAGAGGCAGCAGCAGCAAGGCCAGCAGGGGGTGCAAAATGGAGCTGTTAACCCTCGAACGACAGCACTGGTTAGCAGCTTTAATTTATCAGACTGTTTCACACTGGTTGAGATTAGCATTCCTGTTTTCATCAGGCCTCTAAATTATGTGCCAATGACATGCATTGTTAACATATTGGACTGTTCATCACAGAATACTATTATTCAAGTGACTCCATCTACTTCAACGTAACACTTTAACTACTGGCACTGCTTATACAGACAGCTTTTTATTGGCAGTTCATCGAGTTTAACTGTTTCAGTTTCAGCTATTTTAACTGTTTACTGATTTGAAGTGCGACTACTTACATTACACATATGGAAGCTATTTCCCTTAAGGTTTCAGCTGTTTTTACTATTTACAGTGAGACAGCTTTCATTGCTACAATTAAACTGATAATTCAGCTACAGTACACATCCTTTTAGTGCATTAGCGGACACTTCGACTTCTGATGCCATTTAACATTGTTTATACCTCCAATGTTCTCTTACTGCAGAGAGGAACACCGAGTTCACCTTACAGCTCGCCATGGTCTTCACCAAAACTCCCCCGAAGTGACTTGGCCAAAAAACAGACTCCCCCTGCACCACCACCTCCTCCCCCTCCACCCCCGCCTCCTCCCCCTCCTCCACCACCGCCTCCTCCGCGGCAGCAGGAGAAGGTGAAGCCCACAAGAATGATTGCGGAGGTGATCAAGGCGCACGAGGCGGGCTGCAAAGGGGTCAAGGTGGTGAAAACAAAAGGGAAGAAGGTCAAGAAGGTGAAGGAGAAGCAAGAGACAGGCAGCATCCTGAAGGAGCTCAAGAACGCCCTGAGGCCCATCTCAGCAGAGAGGAGAGGGGATGAGGGCAGCAGGCCGTCCACACCCATGAGGTCAGCCCACGACCAGCTGATGGAGTCAATACGCAACAGCAGCGTCCGCAACCTGAGACAGGTAAATGACAATGCCTCAAACGTGTCATCGCTTCAGACTGAACAAACTGAGTTAAAAGCAGCAGTGTTTATATATAACTGAGCAGGAAGTTGACAACTATAGTGGACAGAAAACACAAACAGATGATCAAAGCAGTCATCTGTTTCTACATGTAGGAAGTTTAATTTGGATGACACAGAGTCAGTGGTGTCTGAGTCATCTCTGTGGCTGACATGGTATGTTCTGTCTCTACACTGGGGTGGGCAGGCAAAAGGCTGCTGGCCAACAACACTGTGGTATGATCATGACGGTTTTACAGCCAAAAAAGAGAGATACAGAAAAGCCAAAACACAGCCAAATATTTTCACCCTAAAAAGAAAGATAATAGTAAAAACAGACAGCAGCAAATTAACAAGACAGATGTGTCAGTGTGAGAGAAAGGAAGCACATCTGTGCTTTGCTGCTTTTTCCATCTTTGAGGAGAGAGAGATTACTTCGCCTGCAGCTTTAGCACTCGTTATCTTGTTTGAGTGGAAAATTGTCTCTGACCTCAGATAGCGGGGTCTCCTGCTGAAGCTGTGAAATTCCAGCCACTTAGTGCAGGTATTTATAGACACTGTTCACTGGGGGCTCTGACAAAGACAGATATGACACGTTACCACAACAATAACAACAACAACAGCCTACACACAGGACATTATGCACATTTGGTGCAAGGTTTAGTTTTGTGTAATTATGTTTCTGACACATCCTCGTCATTTTCCAGGTGGAAGTGCCACATCATCTACGATAATACGAGCAGAAATAAAAGAGGTCAACTCGTGGAGCAATCTGAGTAATGATGACGACGGAGTGACCAACAGTGATGGAGGCACTGAAGCATGAAAGGTGAAAACATGGGTTTTCTTACTCATAAAAAACAAAAACATACAGGAAATTTGCACTGCAATGATTCAGATGTAATATAGAACTCTATAGAATATAGGAAATGGTATTTGTATTTTAATTTCAAACTGAGTTTTGTTTACTGATGCGTTTTCTAAACTGTTGTTCTCTTGTAAAATTGTAAATATGAAGTGTTTTTGAGCTATGTGGTCATTTCTAAATATAACCATTTGCTGTTTACAACACTACTTGTCAAAGTATGTAGACTGTTTTCCTATTCTTTGGATGGGCTCATCTTAAAAGGGTCAGGTACAGTGAAATATAGACACACATAACCACTGTGTTTTGTTTTTTAAATCAGTGAGTCAGTTTACTGGGTCAAACACCTCTGATGCATTTTCCCACTCATTCACAATACACCCACTCCACTTAACACATGATAGAGCATTTGCGCACTTTGGACAATTCACAGATGTATTAAAAGTGACGGGACAGACACGTAAAAGCAGTGGGAGACTCAACTGCACTCAAAAGTGACTATGAACAAGCCAAGCCAAGTTTTCCTGCAAAACAGAAGAGTACAGTAAGGAGAACGCACATCAGCTCTGTTGGTGGAAGGGACGTAAAACTCAAGACAGTATTTCATTGGGAGCAAAATCAGTGGAGGATGAGACTACCAAACTAAATACAGACAAAGAGATGGAGGTTTTAGCCTCGTTGGAGACATTCAGAAGTGATGAAGCTGCTTAAAGGAACTTCAAGCTCTTGCACGTATACTAGGTGGGGGGAAGTAGCTCACTGTCTATATGGTGTATAGTACGCTTGAAGCAGTCATGCCCTTAATGCCTAAAATAATCATTAGTTTATTAAAAGGGGTGAGTTATGGGAAAATTCACTCCTCATAGAGTCATAAAAAGTGACTAAAACTGGCTGAAAACGTGTTTATTTGTGCTGTAAATCCTGATTGACATGAGAATCTATTGAGATTAGCTCTGCTTGGGAGGCCACCCAGAGACTGCTGGAGGAGCTGCAGTTTTTAACGCTTTAAACCATTAGGCCCTGTTCACACTGGAGAAAGCCAATCCAGCTAGAGTAGGATTAAATCCGGATAGCCTTTATTCTGGATACATTCAGAGCTATTTTCAAGTCTGGCTATCACACATGTGTGTCTGCGCTCAATCCAGTTTAACTCGGCTTGTTTGTTGTCCTCCAAACCGCTAGGTGGCGCCTCCTAATATACAATGTCTGTTTAGGCCACGGTAGGACCGTGTGCACGCATACGCCATGTGTTTTTCTGTCCTGTGTCACTCGTTCTTTCATTTTTTTCAGTTCAAAACGCAGTTTATTCCTTTGTAGCCCTGTAAAACTCAGGGCAAAGCTGTCTAATGGTATAAAATAGTATTGCACAGATTAGCATCCCACTTCAGCATATATCACTACAATACAATACACTGTATTTTAGCAAAGTTTAAGTCAAATTGGAGAGATTACACTAAGTGAAAACAACAAGATCTCAGAGTGCAATGTAGTCAATTAAGAGATAAGGGATGTACTGTTAAGAGAGAAAAAAGAGAGGCAGGCTTAATTAAACAGAGAGACATTACAGACTGTCATTAGGATCGGACTAAGAGAATATGAGGAGAGGGATGACAGACAAGTCAGAGAGCAGGAGAGGCTGTGAGATGGGAGCTATTCATGTTAGCCATCCTAATCCTGGACATGTATTTGTTTATATGTCTATAGAGAGTCCCTCTGACTCCTAAATACAGTACAAGTGCAGCTGTTCAAAGACAACACAGTCAAGCAGTCAGGGGTGGAAACAAGACAACAACAAATTTCATCATGGTCAACAAGACTCAAGGACTCTTTCAAATTATTTCTGACATGAAAAGCTAAAGTATTTATTTCAACTTGACTAAATAAATACAAAATATTTTCTCAAAGGTAAGTAGTCACATAAATTGTAATCAGTTTAAAGGTTTTAGATAAATAGGAGTATAAAGGATAAGATATATAAATACTTCTAAAAACCAGTATGCTCTGTGGCCTTCCCAAGTACCACAGCTAAGTATCCACAGTGCTTTAGCTAAGCCTGCTAAGTGTAAAACTTCCTCTACTCAAGTACAGTACGTTATCATCCATGTCAAACTGGGGGATCATTCCATAGACCGTCTTTAATAACAAGCAGAGACTTCCTGCTTGTAAATGCACTCAGTGCAGTCACTGTCACCCTCGAGTAGGATTCATTTACAGAATGGACTGAGGATTCCGTATTTACCTGCTCATGTAGTATAGTAAGCGAATCTCTCATTGACCACATATCAGCTTGACAGCATTGTCAGCAAAGTTGCTACCCTGCTAAGCAGATCAAGAGCTAGCTAAAAGAAACAAACAAACAAATCACTGAATGGAAACATGTAAAATAGCGATGTGTAACATTTTAGGTAGAGCAGAGTTATATTTAGATATGCCATGTGTGCAACAGAATAAAGGCTAACCTTGATAAGATCTCTACAGAGAACAGATGCTCGTGGACACAAGCCTGAAAAGCCGACTGACCTGAGAGCAGAGAGTAACTGACGACATGCCAGTTCAAAGAGTATATGGGTTGCCAGGTTTCAGTGTCAGATAGAGTGAAATTACATAGACTACTGTTGTACTCTTTTACAGACACCTGGTAACATCAGAAAACTTAACTTATAGATCCTTATATGATAATTACTTATGTTATATTTACATCATAAATGAAAATTCCTGGGACAAACAAAGAGGAGAGGATCTTTTGCTGCTTCTATAATTCTGTTGGACTGTTTGAAAAGTCACACCTGCTTTTAATCCCTCTGCAGCAGAGAAAACTGATAACAGTTGATGTGGACAATACCTAAAAATAACAGGTCAGAAATAGGCTGATTCTTACTTCCTTACTTTTTGTTTGTCTGTCTCGCCCACACTGATTTGATCTCTCATAGCCGTAGATGCCATTAATAGACGTTCCTCATTTCTCAAAAGCTGGAATTTAAAGACAGGCTGGCGTGTTGCTACAGAGAGTTACTTGTGTTGCTTGTGCATGTGTTTCCAGTCACCCAGCTTTCATTTCTACCTGGCTCCCTGAATGGAATGGTAGCAGTGAGGTCTGCGATAATCCTCTGTTCAGCTGTTACCAGATCTGTCAGGTCCCTGTACACTGCAGGTGATGAGGCTCGCATTCATCGCTCCCTAAACACACAAATGGAAATGCTCAAATTACACTCTGCCCTGACATATGATCTATACCACACAACTGGTGTGCCTATTCTTACTCATTAAGTGGATGAACTTAAAATAAAATATCTAAATGCAAAAACAAACAAGTGGATTAATAGGAAATTAAGTTTTATTTCTGACATTATGCATCCTAGAAATGTTTTGAAGCAACATCCTCTGTTGTTGGAGTGTACAATGTATAAGTTCATTTGACCAGCCTGTTTTGATCAGACATGGTGTCCATAACATATTACCTGCAGAAGCTAAACAGCAAAAACATGGCCAGGTTATCAGTATCTTAGTTATATATTTGACATTATATATATTATATTATAATATAATTAGAATATTATAAGTGGCAATATGTCTCCCAAAGACACTAACGTGTTTGTTACCTTGCAAACAGCAGCAGTGAAAAGAAGAGTTATTTGAAGATATGAAGATATTTCAGCAGTCGTCCTTTCTGGGTATTTGTCACACTATGCTAGCATAGCAGCACTAACATGCTTGTTGTTAGCTTCTTGATATGCTAAAATTTTCAGGTTTAGCTGCTGATGTGCTACAAAGCTCATTATCTTAAGTACTGCTATGAAATATTCTCAGATCTAAAAGGAAACAATAAAAAAAATCCTAATCCCTAATTACAGTATTTCAGCTTTCAAAATTTACCCTAGTTACAGCCTCCTGTTGAGTTTACACGGCTGGCACGGAGAAACCTTAAAAGACCGAGGTTTAAAGAAAATGTCCAGCAATTGTCTAACTCCAGTTTCTTTGGTGCAAAGATTTAAAGCAAAACTATGCAACTTTTCATAACAGAAACAACATATTCTCCTTACCGTAACTCTAATCCGTCATGTCTATGAGGCTAACTTGATTCAATTTTAGCCTAACTAATTTTTACTGCCTTCTACTCTTGCTAACTGGAAGCTAATACTATCTTTATGGCAAAAGAGGTTTAAATTAACAAAATTGATCATCATCATCCCTCTCTTAATTTAACATTTAGCGCTTTCACCAAGTCAGTTACATAGTGTTGCTTTAAAAAACCAAATCTCTATATTATGAGACAATTATAAAAACTATAAATTACTTATCTTTTACTTTCAAAATAAGAGGTCACACTGGGAAAAGACATGGCCTTTCCAATTACCCTTCATTAATAAGGATTTAATAATGAATGATGAATTGATCGTTGTCACTATCAATAAATACATTCATTTGATGTTTTTGGTATTTGTATGGAACAACCACCATCTGAGTACACTGTATTTTTTTAATATTTTGACAAGAAAATATTGATATTTTTTTAAAGAATGCCATTAATATTTTTCTCTATAGTGTGTCAACATGTCTACAATAGAAAGAACACAACATTACGGTCTGTTGTTTCTGTTCAGTCAATTAGCATACGGACCCATTGTAAGCATCAGGTGTGTAAAACTAAAATGTCTTTATTCCTCAAGCTTTACATGATGAATGACCTGATTCCAACAAACAGGCATTTATTAATACTCTGCATCTGAATCTGTAGTGCGATTGGAAAAATAAAACGAAAGTTCACAACAGATAGCCAGCCTTAACACTGTGGGCTACATCCATTCCGGTACTGTTTGTAGTGTGCCGAGTTAAAAATGCGTAATCTGTCTTAAAGCGATAATGACCTGAAAATATCCAGTAATCATGCAGCGAGTCTCCTCTTTCAAACTGTGCAAAAATATATAACAAGACTCAAACTCTGGAGCAAATTTACAGTCCACAGCAAAATGAAGCTAAATATTCCAAAACAAGAGCATTTTCTTTATTTAAGAAAATATGAGTGCTAACTAGGACTCTAGTACTACAGAGCAGTTGGGTATGAAAATAGTTTGTTTTTCTTCCCCCCTCCAAAAAAGAATAACACAATTAATCAAAAAAAGATTTGTGGCAACTTGTTTTTTTAAGCCCTCCTTTCCCACTGTTCAAAAAAAGGGAAAATAAACATTCAACTCTAAGGTTCAAGAGACAAGTGGATTTAAAAGTGCACGTTAATCATGATGTGATGGGAGGCAGCAAAGGATGAAAGATGGCTGAGTGACAGATGGAGGTGATAAGCAGAGTTGGGGACGTGGGAGTAGGAGAGAGAGATGCAGATTGATGTAAGGAGAAAAAAAAGAACAGTTGTGAAAATGACATATTTCTATCAAGAGACAGATGAAGCTGACGGTCCGTACGGAGATAAAGAAACCTAAGATGAGAATGACAAACATTTACAGATTAAATGAGGTATTGCACAGATTAATAAAAAAAAAAGCATAAAGGCAACAAAAATATACAGCGAATCGATAGAACATTTACATTTAGAATTTTTGAAATTAGAGATTTCTTCTTTTTGTTTTTTTTTCTATTTTTTTTTCTTTTTTAGAAAGACAATTTTTAGTGTCATGATCCTCCAGGGGGGGCTGGGGGAGGGGAGAAAAATCACTAGTCTTCCCATTCGTCGTCATCCTCAAAGTCCTCGTCATCTTCATCGTCATCATCCTCATCTGTGAAGAAGACACGTGACATTAGCTGAAAATGTTTCCGGGAATTATTTTAAGGATGACGTCAAAGTTTCTTGAACTGAGAGACTTGAACTAAAAAGGGGGAAACACGAGGATGTTCCAGAGGAAATGGTGAAAGTTTATAGAGGTCTAAAAAAAGTGTTACAGTAAATGACATCATTCATGAAGTTATCTAGCAACTGTTTTTTTCAAAGCACTCATCATTCCCTTATATTTAATCAAATGAATTGTGAAATAAACCCACAATCCCTCTTTGTGAAATTAGATAAACTGATTCTAAATGATCCCTGCATCTTTACCTGCTTTGTGTTTTGTTAGAAATGTACATACACACACTTCTCTGTGCGCTGGCTCAGCCTCTTATATATAAACAGCAGTAGTTATGTAGATGTGTACCTGAAGAGTGAATAGCCTTGCTCCTCTTCTGCATCACCTCCATTAGGGCTCCGACGATTCCTGCTGAGGGGGGCGGAGCCGCTGGTGCTGGTTCAGTATTATCATCCCTCTGCAAAGATGATGCAGTTAAAGAGCAGGAAACATACATGGTGTGGAGACATGGTGTGTGATGAGTGAATTCTTACAGATTTAAGTTGGATTCCTTGTCGGATTTGGTCCAAAAGTGCGTCTCTGCCGGTGCTGGAGACCGGCCTCTCTTTCTGCTCCACCTTCTTCAGTTGGGTTCCCTCTCTAATCTGACTCAGCAGAGCCGACTTCCCACCAGGTGAGGGCAGACTGCTGTCCCCTCCGTCACCCTCGCTGGGCAGCGGAGGAGGAGCGGGAGGTGGAGGGCCGGGGGGTGGTGGTGGAGGAGGGGGAGGAGGGGGTGCGCCAGTACTGGATGGAATTGAGGACGCGGGAGGAGGTGGAGGTGGAGGAGGTGCGATGGGAAGTGAGGCGTGGGCTGGCGGAGGCGGAGGCGGGAGTGAGCCTCGGCTGGGCGGGGGAGGCGGCGGGGCAGAAATGCCAGGTCGGGATGGAGGTGGAGGTGGGGGCGCAGAAACGGGAGCTCTGGAGGGGGGAGGAGGCGGCGGTGCACCTCTTCCTCGAGCAGGTGGAGGGGGAGGAGGAGCTGAGCTGTGATGTGGGGGCGGGGGAGGAGGGCCACCTCTGGATGGAGGTGGTGGAGGAGCTGCAGGAAAAGAGCAAAAACAAAGCAATTAAAATAAAAACATTTGAACAAAAACCTGTTGTCATGGTGATGTAGATAGCTCACACGTCCAATTTACATTTCATTATTTTTTTATGAAGGAACAGCCGGATCTCCAAAATGCTCATCAGTTCCCTCAAATCTTGCTTGTGCTAAGCCATGCAATTACAAAGTTAAGCCACAGGGGCAGCCTTGTCCTGTGTAACTGTTGTCAAAGGCAGAGTTCACCTCAAAAGAAAATATTCATATTTTTCCTGTGGCTTGCACCAAAACTTATCAATCTAGATCAGGGGTCTCAAAGTAGCGGGCCGATATTTTGTGGCCCCCCCCTTGACATCAAAGTTAAGTGTTAGTGCGGCCCGCACATTTTTCTCACGCACACTTATTTGCTGAGGCTTGTCCTGTGCATTTTATTTGTATTATTAATAGCCCCGTCAGTATTTCTCTGATATTTAGTTTGAATATTTTTTTGAGGAGTGGCAGCCTCTCTCAGCGTGTCGTTTCTGTCTCTGCATGCTCGCGCATTTCTCCGCTGCAGAGGAGTTACGGATATGGATGGAAATGGATATGAACTGCCTGCAGACCCCTTCCATTAGAGTGAAGGCAGAAATCTCTGCGACTCATGCCAAAACAATTTAGAAGGATAACCAGCAATGCAGGCCAAAGAAAAAAATATGAACATTTAATTTAAGGGTGAACTGTGGAAGCCTCATGAAAACTTTGTCAGCAACTTTTTAGAATAACATGTTGACTGAACCTTAAAACCCTCCCTAAAAAATTTACAAACCAGGGGGGTCCAATTAAAAACATGCTTTTTAATGCCAGTTTTCACATTTTAAAAGCTAGATCCAGTCTGCTTCTCTTACATTCTGGTTACAAAAGTGTCAATTCTCATGCAAAGTGTCCGAAATGTGAGCTTGACAAGTGTGGCTGAGCTTGGCCAAAAGAGTTAGACAGAAGTTACACGGCAAAAAGTATTCAAAGAAGTATCATCCAACGACAGTAGCTCCATGAAATCTGACTGGAAACGGCCTGGTATGTATCCAGACTTAGGTAATCATAGCACATCCAACTCCAGTGCAAAACAGTGCTGGAGTCACTGCAGAGACCTCACACAGCTTGAATTCATAGTACAACTCTACATGCACAGTCATAGGCTGTCACAGCAGGTCATGCATAGAAACCTACCACTCCACCTGGGCGGACCTGGGGATAAAACCACCACACCAGTTAGATTGTCTTTAAATGACAATCAACCCATTAAAAAAAAGACATTTTCACATGGGAGAGTGTCCTGCAAAAACATATCTAAGTCTCCTTTTCCCCTTTTAGTTAAACTCCACATAAAACACTGTGTTAAATCCAAACCTTGTCTCCGTAGCTCATTCTTAACAGCCTCAACACCTCCTTTCTTCTCAATGAAGTCGTAGATGACCTTAGATGTCTCCTTGTCCTTCAGCTGCGCCTCGGAGATGCCGCACATATCAAACAAGTTCTTCAGCTCAGGATCCAAGTTATTTAACTGAGGAAAAAAAAAAACAAAGGATGACGTGACATTTGACAAGTGTGGCCTTACACTTTTAGTAATCAAACCCCCTTTGAGACTCAGGGTATATAATATTGATGGCTTCACCAGTCGCAGTATCGTGACCCACAGTCCCAAGCCCAAATATTTCAAATTAGCTTGTATTTCAATTATTATAATACAGTAAAACAACAAAAAATAAATCATCTTATAAATAGTAAACATTTTTTTGTACTTCTTTAAAGACACATTCAAATGACTGAGCAGTATTCAACATCACCACCATCCCCATAGACTCATCAGATCACATGATACACAGTAAATGTAATGTCCTGGCTTTAACGGACTGATCTCATAAATCCTCATGTGTGTGCACATTTACTCACTTACACACACACACACAAACACTTGCTTTACATATTACATGATTCTCCTTTTTTAATCTGCATTTATAAGCCCTGCAGCTTAGTAACACATTGTGTGACTGACATGTTAAGGGTTGAGTTTGCTTCAGTCAGGATTAGAGCCGCATTTTGAAAATACAGGATTAGCCAGTTTCACATTCGCTCTGATAAGACCACAGTAGAAGCCATTATGCTGCCACCTGGTGGCGTCAGGTTTGAACACAAGATATAAACTGTTTTTAAGACATCTTAAATAATATATATTATTTAAGACCTTTTTATATTATGCAAATCCTCACTTTTAAAGTAAATTCTAGCTTACCAAATAAAAGTGAGGGAAGCAGAGACTGTGCTGTTAGACTTTAGCTTCTTTACTTTTGTTATAAAAAGACGTATCTATGTGGTAGATAGGAAGGAGATTAAGATTTAATACGTCCCTTACTCTTATGTGTATCCTCTTATTTGCACCTCTGCTTTAATTTTGAGGATTTGAGAGGTGAGTGAGCTTTGTTTGACTGACGTCACCTTTAAAACTGATCTAAGTCCCTCAAAGCATTAACTTATGAAATCCAATAAAAAGAAAATCATCTGAATTTAATTTTTTCATTTACTGACAGTAAGTCCTGTGACCTGCATGATTTCATAACCATCATCCAGAATTCGGCATAATTACTGATGATGCTTTTTGGGAATGAGTCCACGGATTATGCAGATGCAGGTTGATTCTCTTCCCTCAGAAAATCTCCTTGTGTAATGTTCTTGATGACTTGGCCACGCGAGCTCGGCTTAATATTTTGAAGCTGATATTAAAATTATAAAACAAAAAAATCTGTCTGACAGATAATCTAAGTTTTAAGAACGTCTAGAGGTCACATGTGCAGACACACACTCACACTAACATGCACTATAACATTAGGTAGTATGAAGGCTGCTTACATCAAACCCTGTGTTTGGATCCCATCCTACATGTCCGATATGCCTGTGAGAAAAACACAAGGGAAAACATGAGATACGGATGTGACTGACAACATATACAGTTCATACATCTACATGTATTTACATGACAACATATGGAAAGAGTTCAATGCTGCCAGAAGAATAGCAGTGTTTCTGACACAGATGGCCCATTAAAAACCTGTAATATCTGTCCCAACACTGACATTTATCTACAATGTTAATCTCTCATATATTCCATAGGATTGCATTGAAGGATTAATGTCACCCCAAGCAGGTTAACAGCACATGAAGCCAGACTCTGGGTCTTTTTTCTACAATTATCTGTCAATTATGTTGAGGCTACTGATTTTTAGTCAGGGTGGCGTCTTCAAATTGATTAGATATATTAACTTTATAAAGCAAAATAATGCATATACTATATGCAATAGTTTTTGAATAAACATTAAAACACTAGCTCATATTGCCTTAGAATATAGGAGCATCAGGGCTTTGTGAAAGGATAAAATCTCTCTGTAAGAGTCGTGACCTCAGTGTCGTGACTTTGCAAGCTCATCACGCTGCTGCACCGCCAGCACGATGAGGCCACTGAACTGACATGTACATCAGAACCTATTTTGAATTCTGCAGCTGCACAAAATGTCTGTTATGTCATTAGTCATTAAAGACAGCATCCCAAAACAAAAGCCTAAATATATTTCCTGTTAATCACAAAAACAAATGTGCAAGTGCCTGTGCAGACTCACTGGAAATTACTTGGCGTGCCGATGTCTGCCTTGGTCAACCTCTTCTTCTTCCCTTTGCTCTTTTTCTCCCTCTTGGGGAAGGAGGAGTGCACAATGTTGTTCACCTGAGAGTTGTTGTGGTAACGCTGAACACTGTTAATCTCTGGGTTTTTGATGTCCACAGTGGCCATGGGCAACGTAGGTCCTGGAAAAAAATTGGAGAAAAGGGTACAGTTAGGGGACATACAGAAGAGAGCAGTTTTATTGAAAAATAGAGACAAATGTCATAAAAAGTCACAAAACAAAACAAATGAGCCTTGTACCATATGGGAAACCAAGCAAGGAGGAGTTTTAGAGCTAGAAATATCTTTATATTTATGTAATCCATTATTTAATGACTATAACAGACAGTGTGGCGCACAGAGGACTGAACATGTTATTGGAATATATTGGTGAGAAAGGACCTAAAACTGATGTTAAACCACATCAGCATCTCTGATATACTCAAGTTTGTAAATGTGTTGAGTAACTCGTCCTGTCAGTTTGGTAACTGATATCTTTTACAAATGACAATCAAGCATTATGTTCCCATTCATTCTTAAGTTAACCCTTTGAAAAATTAGAATGATAGAAAAACAGGAAACAAAACTTTTAACTGAGCTACTAAACTAACAACATGTATTCTGGGGGACAAACATCACTTTCTTCATAGGATACATGATACATATGACTAGGACTAAATGGACGTAATGCACAAACACCCACAATTCTTGTAAAATCACAAGCCAGCATAATGAAAGGATATCTATATGACCAAAAACAACAGCCCAGATTACTGCACAAGCTAATTATCACAGCTTGCTCACCACAGTCTTATAGATACCACGCATACCTCTAAAACTCTCGCTACAGGGACTTTTGGGAGTTTTGCTAGGAGACGGCGAGGCTGACCGACTGCGTCGCCTCCTCACTCTGTCCCAGATGCACATGCCATCCTTTGCTCTATAGGTGGTCATGCTGACATCTAAAAGCATTTTGCCCACCAAGTTGCACCCACGATCTTCAGTGCAAATAGAGCGTCGAGCAGTGGGGTCGGAGAGAGGTGGGTAAAGTTCATCCTGAGGGAGAACCAGGCAGTGCAAAGTAGACAGGCAGCTGCCTGCACCTACGCCTCTGCCTCCGATGGCTGTCACACCTCCACCGCCACCGTCACAATTAAGTTCCTCAGAGGGAGCAGACAGAAAGGTAGTGCAGAACATCATTGTAACTGGTGGCTAAGCATAGAAGATGAAGTGGGAATGAGTGCAGATCCGTGTGCAAAGAAGTGATGTGGCACCAAATCAACGTGCAGAAATGAAGAAGAATCCTTGATGCCAAGATGGTCTCTCAAATTTTCCAAAGCAAAAGAACAAATAGGCCAACTTGTGATAGTCTTCATTAGCTGAATTCATTTCCTCCTCTGACATCTGGTGAAGCTGACATGTGTAGGATGGTGGCCATCCGGCAACAGCATCAGAAGAGAAAAACAGCCGGCCAGCATTTCACCAGCCAGCTGAAGTTTACTCATCCTCTCCTATTCCCTGCTGTGACCATTATGATGCTCCGATTGGCTCGCTGGTATCACTTCTCCACTTACTTCCACTGGTACCTCCTCCCTTCTCTGCATAACATACAACTGGATCTAATCCCAGCAAATTATTCTGGATTTAATGTTGGGATTTTACGTAACCATTAAAACCCATGCATGGCATAATCCCATGTTAATCTCTGGGGTTTCTAAAACATGATGAATTGGGTGGGAGGAAGAAAAAGTGAGAAGGGCAGCAAAGCTATAAATAAGGCAGGGGAAAAGAGGGGAACAGGCAGATTAAATAAAGGGAAAAGGGGAGTTGGGGACAATTGACGAGAATGGTTAGAAAATCAAGAAAAAAAGGAAAATAATCTGACTAAAGAGGACAGAGACATGACACAGAAGTATAAGGGAGATACTCCTGTGGGAGATGATGGATGACTTCCTTGGAATATGAACTTTTTTTATACAAACACATTTTCAGAAACAGAAACCATGCATAAAAGATAAAAGCTGGTATAAGAATGTACATACAAGAGTATTACTGGCACAGGTACCAGGAACAAACTGTGTTCAAACCACATAAACTACTGAAACTACACCCCTGTCTAGTTCTGCCTCAAACGGCACTTTGAGTTCATCCCATAATGCCCTTAAGTTGCTCTGAACTAAGTGCTAAAATGTGTCAATTGCAGAATTAAGACATCTACTTGCCTAGACACACACACACAGATATATTAATAAGCCAGCTGGGTCAAATCATGTTGACTGTCAGTACAAAACTGGTTCATCTCCCAACACTCTTATCACAAAAGATTCCATCTGTGTAGTCATCTTATTGACAGAATGACAGCATGAAGGGCAACACATCACTGCAAGACACTGTAACAGCACTTCATATTGCATGTAATCACAGAGTAATTGTTTTTACAGTGATGTTTTCTGTCACTCCAGAGACAAAAAGTATATAAAAAATAGAATAAAATATGTTTTTTAATATAATTTCTGCATCTATAGAAATTACAGTATAACGCCTGTCTGAAACATATTGCAGTAAAGACAAAGATGGAGAATAAGAAGCAGAACAGTGTGTCCTGATTCCTTTCTATGCAAGTTCCTTTCTAGTGACTAGTTAACCTTTAGTAATGTTTTTACTTGTATTTTAAGTCGTTGAGACATTCTTTTTAGCAATCCATTTTCTCTTCATGGCTACCTGATTGTATACAAAGTGCTACGTAAGCGTCTTTTACCAATGTAAGGAAATTGTGTTTCAATTATCTCCACCCATAGAATGCCTGTAACCATCAGACCCAGGTCTGACTCTGGCTTCTCACTTTTATGCTGATTATTTCTGAAGGAAACAGTGGAAAACATACCATTTGGAGGGTCGCGTCTCTTCTCTGTGAACACACAGACAAATTAAATCATTAAAATCCTGTGCTAAGTAGTGGGTTGTGTTAATCAGAACCAAGAGAGAGTGCAGTGCCATAGAAAAAGCGGAGAGAGTTTTAGTATATTAAAAGGACCAGATTCTGTGGGTTTGTGCGTAGAAAGTCATTCAGGAAATGAAAATAGCCCAGCTAAGTGTTCTGCTAATGTGTTTAGGAGACATGACTCACACATACACACCACTGGTATTGTACCCCGACATACAAACCCCTAAGAGGACAATGTTTCTTTTCATCTCATATCACCATAAAAAATACAAAGACGTTAACGACCATTAAAAGAACAACTGGTAGCAAGACAGAGGCTGTTAATTGAGGAGGGTTACATTGAAGAGCAGTTATCACACATTCACATCTACACCTCAAAATACTAATGGCTTGGGTTTTTCAGTGGTTGAAGGTCAAACAGAGGAAGCATTGTAGATAAGATTAGGCACTGAACACACAAGGCTGAGAGGGAAGAGATGAAAGAGAGCGATCCAATTGAAAGGTCAGGAAGTGACCCGCAGAAAAGAAGGAAGGCAGACGGACGGTCTCAATCAAGCACATGATGAGAAAAGTTAAGGACTGAGAGCCAATAATAGATTAAGGAAGGGATGTGTGTGGCCTTGGATAAACAATGTGCTTTCAATTTAATGCAAAGACAATAAGAAAATAAGGGAAACATTTTTACAAAGGACCCCCTCATTTAAATTATCACGTTCACCCATTAAAGGTACTGTGTTTATGAGAAATAAAGCAGCAAATCAAATTATGTGACAAAGCTTCTTAAACAGCACCACAACCTGATTGTAGCAGATCAGAAGAAGGACAAGAGATGAGGTAGTAAACAGGTCAAGGCGAAAACAGTCAATACATGAGGTTTTGGTAAAGGAATCTTTATATACACTCAAATACACACAAATGCCAGGCCCAAGGTATATCTTGCCAATGAATTTTGCTCATGTATTGAATTGTATCTGTTTTGCCCAGCTCTGTGTAGTTAAATGGTGTCAAAGATGACAAGTTTAGCACAAGATAAAAATGTGCTAGTCATGTCTTTTGAAAGCAACTTAGATCAGGGGTTACATTTTGAGAAAGGTGAGCAGCAGCATGAAGTCAGTACCAGTTTTCCTCTGTCTTTTCCCCATTAGCTCTGTCACTTGGCTTCGGAAGCGTTTGGTCTCCTCTTCACTGGCAAAGTTCAGGCCCACTTGGCACGTCTGCCAACAAACACACACAACACAACAAAAATGGATTTACTTTTTCGAACAGTGACAGTATGCAACCCTCCTACATTTTATGCATAATTTCAATGTGCACACAGTGAACTTATCAGCACCATCAGCAGCACTAGATGCTTCATGGTCTGCTTGAGTCTGAGCCACTGTATCTACCTGTAAGATGTTTCATCTACAAATAAAATTATGCTCACAGCTTCAGATGTGACAGAGAGCTAAACATTTTTAAAGAGATCAGACAATGTCAAAAAACCAGGAAGTTGGCTCACATGTTTTTCTTATGAGCTGGAAGCTTGATGAAGATGATGTTTGTGGTAAACCATAACTGACGCAGATATGTTTTTGCAAGATAAATGAAACCGGAATAAAAACTCCAAAATACGTTTTTCAATTCCCCTTCTTTTCCCAGTCTGTCAATAGAGGAGTGTACTGTTTACACTATGGTAGAAATGAGCTCAAGAGTCGCACACCCTGTGAAACAGGTTAAAATTTTACTTTGCAGTGCAACAGTAAGCCACTGTTTAGTTTAGCAGAAGCTCGAAGCTGTCGAAATTTCTAGGCTTGATTTGAATATTAGGTTTATTTTTTCAAGTTTCTGATGTAACCAAGCATTGAAAGCAGGAATTGAAAGATTAGGCTTTCTAACCTTTTCTCTCTCACGCTTTTTGCTGAACAAATGTAACAACAAAGGACAACTCACATCTCCAGCGAATGTGATGAAGTATGGTTTGGATAGATTCATGCTGAAGTTGTTGTAAAACTCCTGTTCAAACATCATCTTACCATCCTGTGGAAAAAAAACATGCCACATTAGATTTTTTTCCCTCCAGTTTAGGCATTGTGGCTACAGAAATATACATGTTTATGAATCCTCATAGTAGGGTAAACCCCTACAGTTATCTGGTATAAGTGCCATTAACTATAGAGCTGCAATCATCTCTGTGCAGACTTGCTTCTTGGCTTCTGTGCACCTACCCTGATGTCTAAGACTCTGATGAAATAGGATCGTTGGGGGTTGTCTTTGACCAGGCAGGCCACTCCGCAGCATCTCTTGTTCCAGCTGGAGTTCCTATCTGCAGTGAACACCTGGACCACAGCTGAAGACAATGTCTAGAAACAGGGGGAGAGAAAGTCAGAACATAAGTAGAGTCTTTGCAGGCTCGGAAAAATATCTTACAGGGATTGAACAGCTCCATATCATAATATGAGTTTTATAAAAACTATAAAATATACACTGCTCAGCACTGGATATCCATAAAGGATGTTTGTATAACTCAAGATCAGAGCTGCTGTGTTTGAGATTCAGCAGCAGTCACTGTTTTGAGGTGACAAAACATTCAGCTGAGACTGAAAATTACCTCTACAAAACCTCTTTTGGTGTTTACAATTCAGAATTTATTGCATATGTGCGATTTGTTCACTCAACCCATGGTTGGCAATTTAATCCTAAATGAACTCCAACTAGCCCGGGATTGTACCAAGCATGGCAGCTTTCTCCCATTCGTGTATCTGAGTGACAAATTGCAGAATGGTTTGCAGACTATTTTCAAACAATTTTATTGGAACAGAAAATAGCTTTTGTGATTACCTGAAATAAAGCCCCAGTGTTTTGCAAAAACTGGGCTCATTCTTCACTTAACAACATTCCTACCATGACATGTAGCTGCAGCAACATGTCATGTGCTTTCCAGTGGATATCCATGAGAGATATGCATGGATCAGGACAAAGCTGAGATCATTTTGTGCTACACTGTGATCAATTTTAAAATGTGTTCACATTGGTAGCTCGGTTATTTGAGTCCAAACCAAAGCAGAAAATTATACTTGTGAATTCCCCCTGTTGGGGACTAATAAAGGATTATCTTATCTATTTTATCTTATCTTACTTTACTTCTTTAAAACTTGGCACCACAAAATATGAAATGAAAGGTGTATTAATATGGACACAGCTTGACCAGAGAGCTTTTATGATGTATATTGTGTATTCACAATTTTCTTGGTCTGTGCTGCATTTATGTTTCAGTCAAATTGCATCATAATTTGTTTGGTTCACACATAAAGTAAAGTGTGAACACACCCTTAGCTATCTGAAATTGGTCACAGGTCCATACCTGTGCTAAAGGCAAAGCACCCACAAACATAGTATGGAAGCAAAGAGAGAGTGGATTTACTCTTTACACTTTATCTGTTAGGAAAACTGCAAACAGCTGAGAATCCTAAAAGGATTCAAGCAATGTTAAGCTTTCTTTATCTCATCCCAGCACTCCTCTCAAATAGTATTTAACAGCAAAGAGCATTGTTTAATAATTAAAGACAAACAGAACATTAAGACATAAAGCCACTCATCTAAATACACTAACATACATGTGCTCTTCCTAATGAAGCAGTGGGGTTGAAGCTTAACAACACACCTGGAGCATACACACAGATGTGATCATAAGACCAGATTAGCCTCCCACAGGTTTTACAGGTAGCTGCAGGGGTTTTGTCACTCTGAGGGGTCCAGATTCACAGCTAATAACATGCACGCATTAAAGAAAGAGCATCATGAGGAGGAATGCCTGGTGGTGCTTTGAGGCCTTTTCAAGTTGGCTCAATTCAAGGACTCACATAATACCTCAAAGAAATACACAGAACAGATCTATTACAAACTTTGAAACTGTGGTGAAAATGTTAGTAAAGTTTGTTCCATCATTTGCAAATAGTTTTAAAGCTGGCACCAGATTTTTCTCATTTGGGCTAAATGCTGTCAGCCATCCTATTTTCAAGCTGGAACCTCTGCTGCAAAATAAAGAGTCTGTTGTACAATTTAACAGGCAGAGACAGACTACTACTTATTCTCACCTGCCAGGCATGGCGTAGATATGACAATCCTTGGCCTTACAAGAGCATAACTATCTGAGGTTATCTGAATGTGTTGCACAACTCTTGGTGCTTTGGGGGAAACTGCTGAAAGGCTAGCAGTAATAGCTATCATAACCACACTGCATGACACAGCCTTAAATGAGTTAAGGGAAAACACATGCATGACAGTATTAGCAGGCATTAAAATGTGTCCTCAGAGAGACCATTTGTCTTCCAGCCATGCATGTCAAAATATTTTATTCATATATTTGTATAAACACTGAGTTTCTTGGCAATGTTTCAACTCAATTGTTTGGACTGGAGATCAGAAAATAAGATCAAAACATGAATTCAGCTTTATGATGCTATTTCACCATGTAACAGGGGCCTGTAATGGTGCCCGGGGGCTGAGACCCTCTGGTTTCATCTGCAGCATGGAGCTCTGATTGTTCCTGACAGGGCCAAAGGCTGCAGGAAGTGGAGCTCAGTCTATGGCGTCATCAAAGCCCGACACAAACACTAACCCGTTTTCTCTCACACATGAATTCTCCTCTTATGCACTTGTTCTCAAACCTGCTCAGTTTCTACAGCTGTAATGAAATAATGGTGCGATCCTGCACAGCACAAAGTCTGCACCCAGGTAGGTGTAAGCTATATGACACTGTTCTTACTAAAGGCTTGCATGATTAAAAGGAGTCAACTTAACTATGGTTTGTTTGCAGCTGAGGAAACCAGGATGCACCAGAAAGGATGTCTTGCAGTCTTCAATAGACAATGGAGACCTCTTGTAGACAACCTCCCAAAAAGGACGAGTTTCTTCTTCGCCTGAGATTCTGCTCCTTTTGCTTTTTTTACAGAAATAAACTAGCACTGACGTTTTTAATTTGAATGTCGTCCATGGCACATTTGGTCAAGCTGTTCTGTCTTGGCACAAAAGAGGCACCATTACAGCTCTTTGTAAGATTACCCCTAGAGGAGTTGAGTGAAAATTAGTGACGGAGAAGTGGGAAGAAACGTAAGATGAAATGCGAAACTGAGGCAGGAGGAAAAAAAGGATGGAGAAAAGAACAGTGTAATACAGTAAGAAAGGGGAGCTAGAGAAGAACATGAATGAGAGGTGAAAGGGAGCAAAAAAATTAAAAAAAAAAGAGAGGGGAGGAAAAGAGGAGTCGTGTTCCACTTTTCCAGCACAAATCACCAGAGGAGGCCGACCACGGGACTTCCTGTAGGACAGGACTGCTGATCAGGCAGTCTATGCACACACACACACATACAGTGTGAATTGGACCCCTTCCACCGTTTGCCAAGTCAGACAGTGTTGTTGATGGTGAAAACAGCACAAGGAATACCAATGAGTGAAAACCAAAGATTAAGTGCATGCACTGTGCATGTACCTGTAAGTCTCTGTTCTTTCTATAGCCATGTGGACAACAGCCTTTCAACAAAGCTACTGGCTACACATCCAATACTTTTAAATATTTTAAATGTTTTTGCAGAAAAACAATTTCCATAGACAATTTATTAGGCAAATAATTCCAGCGAGACTCAGGGAGCAATGCTGTGCAAAAGAGATGCCAAAATCTCCCTTGAAAGTATAAGCAGACAAGAATAGCTCGACTGCTTTCAAAGAACGAGCTGCTGGTACACAAACAAGCTTTTTACAGCTTAAGTAAACTTACCGGGTTGTTCTGCTTAGAAAGACAGGAGAGCAAAAAACATTAAATAAAAGGTGACTGTTATTCTTACATTTTCTGCATAATAAGTATGTTACATAACCTGCAATCAGTCAGCCAGCCACTACATCACTGATGGGCATTTTAATTAGATTGGTCAGGGAGACACACAGTGTCTGTCTCTTCTAGCCTTCCTCCCCCAAACTCTCTCACACATACACACACACACTGCATGAAAAGACGTGTGCAAACACACAAGAGCGTAGGACTGTGAGGAATGTTCCTGATTCCACGTCCCTGTCACATGCCCTGCGATATGACTGCCAGAGCAGCGATGTCATAGGATTTTAAACAGGTTGCATACTTGTAGGACACACCTTAGAAACCTGTGCGGTCACGTAAAGCCGGGAAGGTGGGACATGCTGCCATGTGACCTCATACAGGCTATGGGCATTGGCAAAGCAAACCTTACATACCGAGAGTAGTAGTAAGTCCAGCTTTGCTAGCATAAAGAGGAAGAAGAATTTCTCAGTACACCACCTTTACTATACACAATAACAGGAAGCTATGATTAGTATGGGGAAGTAACCTGAGAACAGGTTACATGTAAGGCACTGAGACAGAACAATGCAGAATTCTATGTTTTTGTCTCACCTGTTTATTAAATCCACCACCTCTCAGACCAACTAACACCTAAAGAGAGAACTTGATGTTACAATAAAATGTCAACACTTAATATGGACACAGCTTGACCAGAGAGCTTTTATGATGTATATTGTGTATTCACGCATGCTGTTTGTGGTAAATTTAGATGTCCTTGGTCTGTGCTGCATTTATGTTTCAGTCAAATTTTTCTGTATTTCATCCCAGCGCTCCTCTGAAATAGTATTTAACAGACAATTTATTGTCCTTAAACCTCAGTAATAGCTGAAGGTGTCTCTCAGCTAATATTACATCTAATATTACATCCAGGGCAAAACCGACATCACAAAACTTTGCAGTCAAAGGTTTGCAAGTTTGCAAGAGCCTTAAAGGTAGGCAACATTTATGGATAGTGTTGCATTTGTTAAGTGAGACAAAGGTCACAATCGCTCCATGTCTGCTGACTGTGAGACACTCCTGAAAACACTTGTCGTGATATACCAGACACAGCTTGTCGTACCCTAGGCCTTCTTAAAATCATTACCATCTCTGTACGTTCTCACGTTGTGATAACAGTAGATGCCACCGGCCTCAAAACAAAAACAATAAAGAGAGATAATGGAGGACATTAATGGCTTCCTACAAGACTACCCACACAAGGTGCAAAATTTCGCTGGGGGAGGTGACAGACGAGAAGAGTAGACATTCCAATCTGCAGGGAATGCTGACCAACGATACCTGCAAAATTGGGTAATCACACCAACCAGTTCACCCACTGTCATCCCCATCGTCCTGCAGATTTCGCACAGCAGAGAGAGAGAGTAATTTGCAGCTACTTGACTAACCCTGAAGTGTCACATGAAGGTCGTAGCTGTGATTTTAAAGCCAAGTTATCCTGGCATTACACGCATTTTCACTCTCATTTGTAAAGCAGCGTTAAATGAAAAAAGGGGCAAGGATTCAGGTCAGCTAATGATGTTTGAGTCAAACACATAGTACCAAATACTTCTACAGATAACAATAATATGATTGCTTTTATCAATGATCATGTAATGAGTCTCTAGAGACTAGATGTCAATTACTGTTTAACCTAATTGTCATAGTTAGTTTCTTCTTTCTACCTGTGAGTAACACGCTGAATGCTGTCTGTGGCGAGCCTACACACACATTTAAGGCTCTCTGCAAGCCTAACATCTATTGATCGGATGCACCAGTCATCTGTATTTTGATTATGTAGCCTGTATGATGAGTCCAAAAGATCTAATATCCAACCCTGGGAAAAAAAGGAATTAAAGGGACATGCTGTGGGAAAGTGAAGATGTGAGGGTCTTACTATAAACAGCTGGGTGTGTGGCTAGCTTAGACATGGTGCACAATGAGGACATAAAAATGAGTCAGCTGAATGCTAAACGTGTTACGTAATACGAGAATATCTCACAATATTGAATCGTGACATTGCACTAGTGATCTTGACTGCAGTCACTCTGGATCAGCAGGCTACTCCCACCGCTACTCTCTCTGCACATTTTGTGACTTGCAAGTCTCGCATTAGGAGGACTTCTAGCCAGTCAGCTCTGTCCTCAGCCTGCCAAGTCTGCTCGGCACATTCTTCTCTGTGGACACACTTCCCGAAAACAACCAAGGTTCAGCTACGTTATGTAATACCAGTGTATAAAATCATTGCTTTGCTCCGCTTCCCACTGATGGATTTAACAGCTTCAACACCCTGACTATTAACTCCGCTGTGCCAACGCAAGGCTCGGTGCGGTTAGGCTAATGACAGCGGAATTTCAGGATTTCCTGGATGATTTCAGGTGTGTCAAGCTTTCAAGTTAAAGTCACAGGAGCGGAGGCCCATAGACTGGGATAAGAACTTGCTGTCTTCCCAAATGTCACCGTCTCAAACGGGACGTTTACCACCGCCGCTCGCCCCTTGCCCTCTCCCTGGTCGCCTCGGCTGTCAAAACAAACCAGCCTCTTAAGTTAGGAGCCTCAAATGTTTCCCTGTAAACTCACATCCAAAATCACAACATAAAACTGTAGGCCACAAACGCACCGTTACACCTAACAGCTAGCTTTGTCTCCAGTCTCGGGACAGGAAACACGGTGCAAGTTAGCTGTATTAGCATTTTTTTTCTTAGCCAGCTATCATACAACATTTTAATGGAAAAAACTTACGATGCATTTCCTGCCAAGGTGGTTGAAAAGGGCTTCATTTTCCTGCGGTGTCAGTAGTATCGAACCGACATTTGTTGGCCGCCGCTGCGGCGGATGTCCACTCATTATTAGTGATCAATTTATAAAGTATGCAGCGACTCTAACTCGTTATATGTGATCCAAAAAGATACATAAACAATCCCTCGGTCATCCGTGGCCTGCCTCCGACCCCGCACACCGGTTCCTTTTATCCCGGGGTTCCGCAAGACTGGGGTGCCACAAAATGTATGCCGTTTAGAAATGTAGTGAGACGTCCCCCTCCTCAAAATAAGGTCAAAATTGATGCAACTGAGCGAAGACGGAAAACGGTAAAAACTTTCCTGGGAAGTCCGGCCGCCAGAGAGCCCGGAGCCAGTTCCATCCAACATGGCAGTGTTAGGACGAGTCCACTATCTGGGAATAGGGGAGCATCCGTTTTAAAACTGTGTCCCACATAATCAGCAAGAAGAAACTAGCGTTACAAATAATTAAGTGTGTATAAACAAGTTGTTTAATTATCATGGTGTATGCAGGTAAATGCCAGGTGAGCCAACTGGGCTTAATTAAATAACAAGTCTCAGCCGATTCTCCATGGAGATGGTTTGATCCTGTCCGCCCGTGGCTTTTCTGACAGGAATGTGAGCTAGCGCAGAATGGGAGGAGATAAGAAATAAGGTACGACTAGAAAGATAATACTCCTTATGAGAGGAATTATTGAGCTGAAAATTAATGCAAAGCTAAGCCCATGGCTGAATGATATGGGAGTTGACAGAAATTATTATTTCCCTGTAATATACTTATAAAGGTCAGAAAGGTCTGTTCACTTTTACAAAGTTGTTGTCTGGTCTCTATGGATTCATGGATGATAAACATTCCCTGGAAAATGCTGACCTCTTGAACTGACATGTAATAATAGCAGGGCAAACTTTCATTGCAATAAACTATGAATAGTCTATAAATAAAGCAAAGTAAAATTAAGACTGCTCCAGTTACTATACATAGCCTCAGGGAGGAGTCTGACATATGCTTCAAAGTGTACATATTTTTCCCTTCTTGTAAACTAGATTAGCACACAAACTAAAACCCACTGATGATCCCTGATCTGTGGCACAGTGATTAATTATTACAGACCATTTCACATTACATTTTACTTTCACAACAGACAGCACTTAGCATTTAAACAGGCATTCAGAGGCTACAATCAAACAACTGCGGCACGTGTGGCATGCACATATTTTAACAATGCACCTAAGGGTATTTGTAACACTGTGACATGCACGGACAGATTCAGTGATTTGCCTCCAGAAGCAGCTTTGTGAAATCACATTTCTTATCATATTTTGTATGTAGCTGGTGAAAACGGGAATCCTAGTGACCCAGATTAACGTCCTGTTTTTAGAATGTAAACAAACTAATCTCATCTTCATACTTGATGTTTTAATGTCAACTTGTGTCCATTCCTAACATTCATTTAAATCCCTCTGTTTACCTATCAGACTGTCAGTAAGTTTTTTAATCAAGTGCCTTCTTTTCTTTAATTTTCTGCATGCTTGCTTCCTTGCATGCATGTATTTGCCCTGGTGAGATTTCTGGGGAGGAGTAAATGTGCATTTGCTTCTTTGCGTGTATAAGAAGTCATTCATCCTCTCACAATGGGTCAACTTGGAGGTTGATAAAGTTCCTGTGGAGCTTGCCAGGCTCAAATGTCACCAGTAACACCTGTAGTGAAGGACACTTCATGTTACCAAACACAGCTCATATACACTGTTATCTCCCTTGTAAGTCAGTTAGTTATGTCTGGACTGGATGGATGGATATTGTCAAAATCATAAGGTGTACTGAATACATTTTTCATTAGCTAGAAGGAGCCAGTTTTAGAAATCAACACCAGTCTTGTACTTTTGCACACTTAATCCAGTGGATTGTAAGGCTACAGAGTCCACCTTTATAGAAATTGGTGTCATAGACCATCATGGAGTGGTCCAGTGATGGTTACACTTTCAAAGTGGCAACCACTTAGCTTATTCTTCATCTTCATTGGATGGCAGCTGGTGGATGAGTTCTTAGATGGCAGCCATCACCACTGTGGACTTTGGTGCTTGAGTGGTGTCCTGGTGAAGGAACACTCCCTGTGTTAGCTTACTGAATCCTCATTATCAATCAACCGTTTGCCTCATGGGTGTAAAAAATAAGCTTATTTCAGAGTTACAAAAATATCTTTGGGACATTACATCACTAGGTAAACAGAAGTGATAGTGTTCCAGTAAAGGATTGGTACTGCACTTAATACAGTGTGCCATAGATTAGGCAGTTATACATGAAAACACTTATGGCCACATACAGACTTTGTTCTTGTTCTAATCCCTATTTGTGCTTTCAGTTAAAATGCCTGTTCTTCTTCACATGCTGTTTACTTCCATGCTCTTCCACTTGGTTACGGCCTGACTCCCTGCTCTTCCACCAGAGTCTTGCCTAACCTGTCAAACCTGACTGACAGGTAGAGGAACACCTGAGGAAACTCAGCTCTACTCCACCTAGGCCCAGTTTAGTAAGCGTTACAAATGACTAGTTCTGATCCCTATGCAGTGACTGGTGTTTTTGAGTCAGAAAGAGGAGTGGAAAAGAAAGTAAAGTATTTACTGGAGATCGTTTGGGGTTTCATGATGATGGTTGATGGTGACTACAAAACCCCCAATGCAAAGATAACCCTCTACTTTCTTACTTAACTGTAAATTAAAGAGAACTTCGATGGCTTCGGTTCCTTTTGATGCCTGAAACTTCTTTTTTTAATTCAATGTAAAATGCCCAAATTTTCCCATCATGTGAGTGTGTCATTATGTGAGTAAGGGATAAACTCTGCATCCATTTACATGCTGAGAGAGACACAGATACACTATTCACAAAATTTTAGTGACAGCTAATAGTTGGTATGTGCAATGACAGGAGTGAACTGAGAACAGACACTGCTGCTTGTGTAAGACACCTAACTGACATTTCTGAGTAATGCTAGCAAGAATGTGTGAGGTGTGAGCATGAGGTGTCTTCTCAGCATATCCATATGGGTTTGCAGTGGTGGTTTTTGTGTGGATAGTAACTGTTAATACTCTGTGTGTTTTGGGGGTTATTTGTACCTGGTGACAGCACAGCACGTCTGGGGCTTCCCTCACAACATTCATTTGACCCACTTTTCACAGCATAAAGAGGTTATGAGAGAACAAGGGGAAGACAACATGAATATTGTATTTTGGATTCTAGAGAAAGACATTCCCTGCAGCCCTCTTCATGAATATTTAATGCATTTGGCCTTTCCACATGTCAATGTACATTTTTGGGAATATCACGTCAGAGTCAGTGAAACAAACACTTTACAAAAAAGACAGGTATTGTGGTGTGCCACATTTTGCTTTGTTAATAAAAGAACAACACATACACACGTACTGAGTTACAGAAAAAAGTTACTAAGAAAATGCCAATTGACTAAATAGCCACAGAAATCTTGGCTGCTTTAAATATACTGTTACACATTATGATGTTTATATGCCTTTTATCTGGGGAAAAAACTCTCTGTCAATGCCATACTGATAAAATAGCATGAATCTGAACTTTTTATGGCATCATTAATATGCAAATCCACAAGATGGCAGCAATGAACCACAAGGTATATCACTGATGTGGCACATACAAAATAAGATTACACCTGCCATTACAAGGCATTCAAAGCTATTTTATTAGGCTACATACAGAGATGAATCACAAAGAATCATGTGAGACATGAGGTCCCATGTCCCAATGTGTGCTGCACAGCAGTGTCATTGTTTAGGACGAAAAAAAAGCAGCTAATGCAGCATTAGCAGAACTGTATGTACTATAGGGCTCATTGGCTGGGACTTCCTTTGAAACAGTGTGCTGTTCTTTGGCAATAACCAGCCTTGGATGCCTTGGATTGAGGACATCTTCCACATTAGCTTGCTTCATTTCATGACAAGGGGTAGTTGTATTTCTTCTGTTTTCCAGTGTGTAACCCACACCTCACACCTGAAATCTGTCACAGTCAAGGATGACAGTAAGAGATGAAGACAGGGAAACCTGCATGTGATATTAGTTCATGAATACAACAAACACACATTCTGGACAGTGTTGAATGGACTGCATTTAAGTTGTTAATTAATCCTAGTTAAAGTGCTAATCTAATCTAATCTAATCTAATCTAATCTAATCTAATCTAATCTAATCTAATCTAATCTAATCTAATCTGACCTGATCTAATCTAGCCTTTAATTCTTTGACTTGTTTTACTTACACCTAGTTTTATTTCTAGAATAATCTTGTTGCATCATTGCACACTGTGGTCATGACAAATGACACACAACTACGGTACACACCTTTTTTAAAGCAACAAGTAAGGTCAGTGTCCCAGTGTTTGCACTGTGTCACTGACATGTGAAACCACCACCAAATGGCTGCTTTACTTGTGCCTGACCAGACTCATAAACACATACAGTATATAATAAACAGTTTCTTTATATAATATGAGAGAAAAACTTGGAACACGGAGGAGAAAAGTGCAGTTAATAGTGATGTTTGTGTGTGAGACTGTTTTTTCCATGTTTTGACATTTAAGCTCTCATAGAAAAAAGATGAGCTCTCATTAATATCATCACTACACAACATGCTCCTTTGCCACATGGGTGCCAGACCTTCCTGTCTCCTAAGGATTTTGGTGGCAGACAGATAGCATTAGCATGTTATGCAATGTTTTTGTACAATCAGCTTGTTCAAATCCTTTATGGAGCAGAAAAAGTGGAGCGAAAGTTGATGCGTACACACATTTCCTGTTGATCTGTTGCTTCTCGGTATTGGTGGATGAATTTCAAATCTTTATCCCTTTTTCTGCATTATAGTTATTATTTGTCATCCCATTAAAACCAGCACAGTCCGAGCTACTGACGCCCTGCGGTGCACGCTATATAACCTCACACCCTGGTGTGTCTTCCGCCCTCAGCCCGAGTCAAACTTGGCAGAATGTGATCAAAACAAGATGTTTTTTTAGTGACAAATAACAGACAGCAACATGCTACATACAGCTATGCTTCTCCTCCTCTTCCTTAAGCTCTCCGTCCACGTGCTCTGCCTCCATCATATCCTCCTCATAGGGTCAAGTCAACACATCGTATGCTGGGACAGGACAGCTGAAGGCATGTCAAGGTATTGTGTCTCTTTCTTATGGAAGTCTGTGTGTCAGGTTTGAGCATCTTTATCTTGATTTGAGTCTGAAATGAGGTATGAAATTCCAGGAGATTTGTATGCTGTTACCTGAAAAATATTTGATTTATGCAAGAGTTGACATTTGTTATGGGACTGAATTTCTAGTTGGACTTGACAATTGTCCAAAAACCTGAGGATATTAAGGCAGAAAACTGGAAGACTGTCCATTAAATTAGCCTATATTGGAGTATAGAAATTGCATAAATTCAGACAGGTAGAACAAACGTTTGGATCAATCAGGTAATGACAGTAGTGGTCAAATTTTTATCTTAATAATCTGTTATTAGGGCAGCACACCTCACAGCAAGAAGGCTATGGGTACTTCAGCTTCCTCCCACATACCAAAGATGTGCATGTTAGGTTAACTGGGGACTCTAAGTTAGCCGTAGGTGTTAGTGTGACAGAGAGCAACCTGTGCTCTCTATGAGACTATATTGTGTCATCATGGTAGCCAAAAAATAGTGAAGAAGCTTATTGCAGATAAGAGAAATTTGGGCCAGATTACAATATAACAATTTTGAAGAAGTTTGTAAACGAATCCTGTTTTTCTGTCTCTTCTGATTAGAAGCCAGGTTAGAGGATGGTTTCAGTCACACAGAAGAGCACAAGCTGTGTGCTGCTGCTTCTCATATTCACCCAGTCTTTACTTCCCCCTCTGTCTCTATCTTTGGTCACGTTTGTAACTGTTTCTCTCTGGCCTGCTCTTGCATTAGCTGCCCACAAGACACCAAAAACTCTGATCCTTCCTCTTGGTGACACCAACGAATCAATTTTAGCTATCATTTCCAATGCTACAAAATTGTTACCCTTCAACCAAACAGTTCCCATAACCTATACAAAAATTCAACACTTTGGCAAAAAATCCTCTATGAGTCATTGTAATCTGCTTCATCTTCATCCTGTAAAACATTCAGTTCTTCGCCCCTGCAAACATTTGACTCACTCCCATAAAACTATGACTCCTTCGTTAAACAAAATCCCTCCTCCTTCCAAACTGTCTCTATATCCTGCAAACGTTTATTTTCAACTTGCAAAATCTCAACCTCCTCATTCATCGGCTTCACTACATCCTCTCTTCAGCTCAACCTCTTCATCTGAAAACACTTTACATAAACCTCTGTCTCCAGTCAAACCATCTTCCCTTTCCAAAACATCACCCACACCTCTCGATAATAGCTTGCCTGCACAACCACCAACCTCTTACCAGACTGGACTACCTCTGCCCGACACCACAACCCCGCTGTTTGAGCATCAGCCTTTCTTTGTGACTTGGAACATCCCTGATCTAGTGTGTAACAGGTACAACATCTCACTGGACACATCTGCATTTAAAGGAGTGGCCAACCCAGCTAAGGTAAGCGAGTATTTCAAAGCAACACTGCAGTTCCTTGAATGGCCACTTGAGGCTGGCTCCAAATGTGAGTCAATCCTCCTAGACCTGCATGTTAATATGCCCGCATTTAATAGACAAATAATCATGTTTACAGCCTGGCACAAAAATTGCTTGTGTCCCTTTTGTGAAACACATTTCTTTGAGGTAAATTTCAAAATGTAGGGGTTGGAATAACTTTGTATCATTTCCGCTGCAGGTTCCGGGCCAGTTTTTGTCTTTGTTCTACACAGACCGACTGGGTCTTTACCCACATGTAGACCTCATGAGCGGAGAAGAGTTTTATGGTGGTGTCCCTCAGAGAGGAAACTTGAAAGCCAGTATGAACAAGGCCAGAGCAGATATTGACTACTACATACCATCCAAGTAAGAAGGGTTAGAAAAATCAAATTATTTATTTTAGCTTTGCAGCATTTGCCTTCTTCACCTCCCTCCGTCTTTCCAGGACTACGAGAGGGTTGGCTGTGATCGACTGGGAGGAATGGCGTCCCCTGTGGGAAAGAAACTGGGGGCCTAAGAGAATCTATCAGACTTTGTCAGTGACCTATGCCATGCAGACAAATGGCTCCCTCAGAGTAGAGGAGGCCACAGAAAGGGCCAAGAAACAGTTCCAGGTAACTGTGTGAGGATTCGTTAAAAAAAGTCTGTAAGTCTGTTACGTCCTTCTTTCTTTCCTCCTTTCCAGAATGCAGCCAGGAATTTCATGTCAGGGGTGCTGACCTTAGGCAGAGCCATGAGACCCAACTATCTCTGGGGCTTTTATCTGTTTCCAAACTGTTACAACTATGGCTGGGAGGACCCTGACTACACAGGTCAATGCTCCAAGGAGGTGAGGAGACAGAACGATGAGCTGCTCTGGCTGTGGGAGTCCAGCACTGCTCTTTACCCCTCTGTGTACCTGCAGGTTAGTGACGTCTCTCTTAACAGATGAGCCATCTGTGCTGTTTTTTTTTCCCAAGTAATTTTGTTGCCCCGTTTTTTTCAGGCCTCACTGGCAGACAGTCCCAAAGCTGCCCTGATGGTGAGAAACCGTGTCCAAGAAGCTTTGAGAGTGTCCTCCCTGGCCAGATGGAGCGGCACCGCACCCGTGTTTGTTTACACCCGACCCGTCTTTGTTGATCAGAACAGGCGCTTGCTCAGCCTGGTAGGGAAGAGTCATTTTTATTTAAAAATAGAATAGAATATTTTAGAGCAAGGAGACATCAACTAATCTTTCAAAATTCACTGTTTAAACAGATTATATCTTTTGAAGGAACTCATTATAGGAAGTGACTGCACACTTGAGTAGATTGGATTCAGCTTAGGTTACTTCTTAGATCCCAGTAGTGAAGTGTTTCCAGGCCAGAGGTCCAGTTTTCAGGGGAGTTTGGTTTCTTTGGTGTAACAACAACCTCCTCAGGTGGTAACTCCCGCCTGATGGTGTAATCCTTATCCTCTCCTCTCACCTTGTGTGATGTGTATTTATATCTTACTGTGTATTAAATTGAGCAGTAGCCATTGTCTTTTTATGTGTGCTGAACAAAAAGTGCACATGCTTAACCATTTGTGTCCAGGGGGATTTAGTGAGCACCATCGGGGAGAGTGCGGCAGTGGGAGCATCTGGAGCTGTTCTGTGGGGTGCCAGCGCTGACTATGATGACCAGGTAACATAACACCGCAGACCTCCACTGGACAGCAGAAAGACATGTCAGTGACAGACAAAGACAAACTGTTCAGTTAGATGATACTGGAAGCTGCTCATCTCTGTGACTGACTGACAACACCTGCTGGTTGGTACTGCAACCACATTATTTAACCCACGGCAGGGAAACTAGAATCAGCTTGATGATAGCTGGGTGGTTAATGTCTGCTGTCACCATGTAAATTCAAGTTAATGGATGTTCTTACAATGAAATTTGATTTTGACTTAATACATTCTTATGGAAATACAAAATAGTTTAAAGCTAAAGATTGATACCACTATTGCTTCTGTGATATCATAGTAGAAATGGCAACAGCTTGGCACAAGAAGTTAGCATCAGAAGAAAGGCTCGGTCTTAGCTGAACAGTTATCTACCTTTTTGTGTGGGCTTTTCCTCAGATTTCTTGTAAAGCCCTCTCGTCCTACCTCACCTCCACCCTCAACCCTTATATCACCAACGTCACAGCAGCCGCCCAGCTCTGCAGCGACTTCCTGTGCCGCCGGAATGGCCGCTGTGTCCGAAAAAACTACAAGTCCAATCACTACCTCCACCTGAACCCTGTCAACTTCAGGGTCATTCGTATTCAGAAACGCTATCTTGTTCTAGGAAGGCCAACCTTGGCAGAGCTGAAGACTTTAAGCCGGAGGTTCACCTGTCAGTGCTACAAAGGACTGAACTGCACTCCCAGGACGTACAGAGAACTTGCCAAGGCCCTGATGTTTAGCAAGAAACAAGGGCTGTACTAGAAGCCCTACACTCTGAGCAAAGGTGCATTAGATGATACACAACAGGCCAGTATTACAAAACTAAATGTAACTAACTAACTAAGTGTAATAACTTACAAGTTTAACTAAAAAAACAAAATAGTCAGTTAGTAGGATTAGTAGGATTTAAGCTAACTTTAATGTCAATAGCCAACTGTACAACTGCAACCATGTAACTTTTTACACTGAAAATAGTGCGTGTGTGCAGAAGTGTTTATATGTAGTTACAGTAACTGTTTTAAATATTCTTTAATTTTTCTCAAAAATCATTTTTTTAAAACCAGGTTATTATGGTCACATGAATCAAAAACCTTATGTACTGATTGATCAGGTGGACTCAAGTAATGATTATTCATAAACAACTTTGATTAATATATTCTTATGGATAAATGGTGAGAAATGTAGCTCAATGACCATTCATTTCCATTCAAGGCTGGATTCTGATCAATCAAATTCACTGCCAACAATCACAGGTGCGCAGCTCAGTAAGCATTACATCATATATTTTAAAATCAGTAAACAAATGATCCGTGGTAAAATACAAACACCATGCCATATCAGAGTTGTATTATCCGCCTGGGATGTCCGGTGTTATTCGCAGCAAGCATTTGTATATAATTTGACTGCATATGTAAATACATTTTGCAAAAAAAGAGAGACTGCAACAGTGTTTGGTTCTTGCTTAGTGCCACACAATCCTAAATAGACGAAGCTTAAGTAAAACCAAAATTTTCACTCTAGAAAATGTTAAGCACTGTACATTTTCAGTGAATATTATTACTGCGAATGGGTATCTCACTTCCTTTTTCAATAGGGATTAAACCATGCCAGTACTGATTTAGAGTGCTAATGAGGCTTTATACAGACAAGTTAGTTTACTGTATTGCCATTAAGGTGTGCAGTAGAATTCATTTGGGTATTCAGTCAGAGTCCTCTGGGAAGAAAATGTGTTGGTGTCTGAATGTATCTGTTTGCGTATGCCATAGTGATCACCAAGGTGTCATGGAGGCATTGAAAAGCTAGATATAATGTAGGTTTCACTGGTAACACTTATTCACATAAACTTCAGGTATCATGTTATTAGTACATACAAACACACACTGCAACAACTCCCTGTGTTTAATTCACCATGATAACATGTCAACAAGGAAGAAAATATAGTGGGTACGAGGAAGTGGTATGTGTGGAAATGAGTCTACAGACATCCAAATTACACAACACATGATGCTGAAACATTGTTGTAATATTATGGTAAGATCTATATGTATATATAGACACCTTGGTTTGTGGGCAGAATTCGTTCTGCTAACATGCTTGTAATTTGTATACCAATGTACACATAATGCTGTATTATACAGTTTACGCATGATATGAATAAGGCACGTTGACTGAGACCATGGGAGACAGCGAGAGAGAGAGAGAAGAACCACACACTCAGCTGTAACACTCGACAGACAAACCGTACACACACAACTTGTACTGAGACATCGCTCATTTATCAAGTTGAAATGTACTACAAATCTTAAAAAACACTCACAGACCAAGTTACTCATAATCCAAATGTTTTACTATATTAGACAACAGGTCAGGGTCTTGAGCTATGTAAGCAGACCAGCTCTGTGTGGTAGCTGTGTTACTTCTAGCTAGTGGTGTAGTGGATGGACTCGGTGTGTTTCCATCATTTGTGCTTGTTTTATGGACACTTTTTTATATATATAAGTGAATGAATACCAGTTGTACCATGGTAAAATTGTAGATTTAATTAAAATCGTACAGCACATGCCATTTCATCTTTGTTTAATTTTATTTCAACCTTTCACACTCTCTCTAAGAAGGGTTTGGTCTTTTCTTTAAAAACAAAAGTAGTTCACAACACAAACATAAAGTATGATTTAAAAAAAAAGTACAGTTATCCGGCCATGGAAAATCTTAGGTTTGTACAAATTTACTCCCAGTAAACATCAGTATAGCTGCCAAGTTGGCCACAGTGTAAGGTGGTAAGTATATGTTTACACATTTTTTGTTGTTGACAATTTGAATCAATCACTTCTAAATATTCTAACAATTGATTCTAATAAAATGTATGCCACAAGCATAAGGTAGTGTAATCATCATATCTGACCTCTCATCTACAGACTGAGCAGAGGAGCCCTGCGGACACGTGGTCTTGTTTCTTTGAGCCTGGCTGACTCACAGGAAGGCACTCCAGCAATGTTTGGTTCATGAAAAATTCACAGTAAAATCTCACTTGGCTCCTCCACATCCATTGAGCTACAGGTTCTTATTTTTTTCCATTTGCTACATGTATTACTGGGTTTATCTCAGACATGTGTTATGCAGTATTCAGGGGTCATTTTCACTAAAGTTGAAAATACTGACATTGGAATATTACCGGTAGTTGGAATTTCATGTTTTAACCATGAACCTTTAAGATCTTTGATTTGTTATTTGATCATGCAGGTATGAGCTACAGTTAAAGCATGCGGATGACTGTGATCAGTAAAAAAAGTGGTTATTATTACTGTATTTTACATTACAAAAAAAACAACAAAAAACAAAAACATAACTTGAGCCACAAATATACTTCCTATCAAATCAATTTTAAATAAATATGTGCAGATTTTCCTCATTTGATCACCCAAATCCTTAAAAAAATTATAGTAGTTTTTTCTTCGCTTCCTCCCCACCCCACTCATTTCCGTCTTTGGTGCACTTGATTCTCAGCAGGACGTTGGACAACACGTCCTGGTAGAGACTCAGGCAGACCCATCCAGGCAGGTACAGGAGGGTGATGAGACCCATAAAATTATGTGGATAGTGGGAGTAGTCCCAGGAGCAGGCGTCAAACTGCCTTAGGACCAGACCCCAGGAGAACTCCCAGGTGTAGACGAAGCAGATGTAGAGGGGGAGCCGCCGCCACGTCCCCCACCCCCGGCTGAAGTGCAGATGGATGTAGAGCCTCTCCACTACGAAGCTGCAGCTGCCATACATCAGGAAGGACCACAGGGACGTGTGGCCGCTCAGGGTCCGGTCAGACTTCTCCACCAGGTTGAAGATAGACGTGAAAAGCACCTCGTCCAGGAAGCCGTGCATCCCGAAGAATAAGAAACGCGCAAAACCCGGGAGACCGTGAGGAGGTCTCTGACCGTTAAAGCTGTCCTCCTGTCTGATGTCTCTCTGATATTGCAGCCGCGCCAGTCCTCTGTGGAACACCTGAGAGAAATACAGAGCCAGGATGTAGTGCACTGCCAGCTGCGTCCCAGAGACCACCCTCACCTGCTCCGTCAGAGTGTTGATGTTCCCGATCAGGATCTGCAGCCCGATGTAGATTGAGGGGTAAAAAACAAGATGAAACACCACAGGCCGACCTCTGAAGCAACTCTTCTGTGAGTACATCTTCTCCAGCGCAAAGTGGGCCAGTGAATGCATGACGCACAGATACGGAGAGGAGAAGCCCACCAGTTTAGGGTCCCTGTAATTTAAAACCCCCTGCAAGGATGAGAGCAGGACATCCAGGGTCACGCCGTGCATCCCGTAGAAGTACAGCCGCATCCATCGCGGCAGCTCCCCCAGCGACTCCGCCGCATCCCCGGGCTTCCTGCACGGTTCTTCTTGATGGTGGGCTTTTAGGCCACTGGAGTCCTCGCGAGGACCGTCTCGCCATCGACTGGCCATGATGAGTCAGTCACTCTGTCTGGAGAGAATCAGCTGTCCTCTTCCTACACATCGTTTTCTTCAGTGTTCCGGTGCGGCCGCGCAGTGAAGAGAGCTGCGGCTGCATCTCATGCAACCGTATTGTGGCTGCTGCATTCAAGGACTCTTTCCAGTGAAAGACGCTGACCGATAATCTGTGGGAGTTTCCTGTAAACAAACTAATGTTCTGTTTAGGTTTAGCTGCTCGCATCAAAGCATACTTATCTTTAGTGTTCCTTATTGAAACAACCAATAATGCTGCTCATATAAATAATGTATAGTCTAAATAAGGCAGGAGTTCAGATGTTTTAGGTAAAAGAGAATGAATTGTATAAATTCCCAGCAGCCCTGAATGCAGCATGGCTGTGTAGCTGCTGTGGAGACTGGTAGTTTGGCTCTGACGCGGTTTAGTAATTGAGCTCACGTCCCCCTGCGACGTCCTGACGCTGTTTAATTACGAGTCATTAATGATAATTACAGTAGATTACACTGATGTTATGCTCGACCAGCTAAACTCATTTGTAAAAGAAATAGAGTAAACTAATCCACCATCTCTCATCACATTTAATAAATCCCCCATCACCTGCACATAGAATGAAGGGAATGATGGATAGACATGCCTCTGTTAGAAATCATATATTCACATTTTATTCTGTTTATGCAGTAGGTGAGGAGGAGCAATAACTCACACTCACACTGATGGTATCTCTGACTGCTTCCTCTTTCGATTGCCTATTTGTGCATCCTTGTTGTGCATCTGATAACACCACATGTTTTTTTAAACTAGGGTAAAGAAAACCATTCAAATTTTAAAAAAACATAGTGAGAAGAAAGGGCACACCAAACAAACACACATTATACAGCATATAGCATAAAGCTTCATATACAGGATGTTAAATGTGAGATGTCTTATACAGATACAGCTGAAAAACGCCTGCAGTACACCTGGATGACCACAGTGGGGCACTGCTCTGCTAAAACACAGAGAGGAGAGTAACACCTTTTCACTTACAAGAGCTGAGCACTTTTTTTTCCATCACAGCTGTGAGGACAGAAAGTATGTGTATGTGTATGTGTGATATGGGGTAGTTGTTGATGCAACCACAAAAAGTCTCTTGAATGAAATATAGGCCATCTCACTTATCTCTTCTGGAGTCTTTTTGGTGCAGCTCTGGCGGGGGTGCTTGGCTAAGAGGATCTGTGTGCAGTGTTGTGTGTGTGTGTTTGTATCCAAGCAGTGTGCCTTTAACACAGTGTGTTTGCACTTTATGATTGCTGTAAGTGTCAGCATGTCTCTGTAGGTTGTAGTTGTATGTGTGTGTGTGTGTTTATGTGTGCAAAACAGAGATATCAGTGGTCTTTCTGGGGCACAGAGATAACAGCCTGCTTCTCTCTGCATGGTTTAAAACCGTCTGAATCACTATGCTGAATCACTGAATAGTGACAGCAGACTCAGAAGAGAAGAAGCAGGACACATTTTCAGATAGGTTGGGTCAAATGTATCATTACAATTGACAGATATGACAAATATTCTACTATGATACATCCTTTCATCCCACACTAAATACACTGTTGGCAGCCATGATTAAAACAAATCAAACATTATTTATTTATTTTCTTTGATTTATTATTTATTAGTCAATAATTCACGCATCAAACTGGCAGCTCTATAACAAAATATAGTAAGCAACCAGTGTGAAAATGTGATGGAAATGTTAATTGTGTAGACTACTACGCATGTAATTCCACTTACATTATTGTTATAGCCCAATGCTATATCTCCACACAGAATAAACCAAATCCTTAAACTATATGAGCACAAATCTGGATGAAATAGGTTAGAAAAAAGTGTGTACCTGCCATCAGAGTCAGTCACAATGTATGACGTTCATAAAGTAGTTTTGAGTAAGAAAATGTAATAATATCTTACATTCTGATAATAATATTTAAAAAGAAAAAAGATAATTCAATGAGTGCCTGTCTATTTTTTCAAGCGGAACTAATGTTCTCCAGCCACTGTGGGGGGTAGGATCATTATTACCTGCGCTCCAAACGTTACCTTTTAATGGAAGATGATGCTGTTAAAGTAAAGGCTGTTTGTTACGGGACCAAAATGTGCAACAATAAAGACTCGTCTGGCTTCCACCTCTTTTCTGAATTACACGGGCAGTGAGGTAAGCAAATTTGTTTGTTTGTTTACTTTACGCTTGTAACTTGCTAATATGTTAGCTTAGTTTGCGTGTTTGTATTTCCTGATGACGTTTTAGGAAACTCATAACAGCCTATAACAGTTTTTTTAAATATTGTTTTTTATATTTTTCATTACATAATTAGGACTTAAAATGAGATTTAAATACACTGAAGTATTGCTTTACTTTAAGTCCTAAATGCTTCTGTCTACAATGAGGTGATTATACATATATGCATATTGAGATTTGTAATGTAATTTGTTTGAGTGTGTGTTTTAATCAGGACAGACTTGAATTGAATAAATGCACAGATTTTTTTAAATGAATATGTGCAGTGACATTGTTTCTTATATGAGATAACATGTCAGTGCTGCATCATAGATTTAATTTAATACATTCAAAATTATACATTTTCAGTTCCATCTCATTAGCAGAGAGCACAGTGAACTAGACAGTTGTTATGTCGTGCAAAGAAACAAGAAAAATGTGGATTTGTGCAGCCCGACGAGTGTGTTGACTAATCCTGTCCTCCTTGTGTCTTGTCGTTGTGAATATGATGATGCACAGTGGCTTAGTTATTATGTGGCACACAACTAGACACTATTTAATATTCACTGAATGTTTCAGTCTGAGCTTTGTTGCTTAACAGAAAAATCATTGGTTCAGTGCCACCAAAATAAGACTTGTTGACTTGGTTTGATCTGGATGTTTCTTACAAGTTAGGCTTGTCCTTCAGTGAAACATCAGTGAGTCTGATGTCCCAGAGTCCCCATGTTCATTATTTAATAGTCTGCAGACCTTGAGAGTCAGTCACAGTCAGGCTGGCTGTTCTTTGTGGGTTTGTTTGAGGCATTTTAATGCACTTTTTGGGGATCCTAGTAAGAATTATTAAAGAACAGTGTGTAGATGTGGTTAGTTGGACTACAAACATAGTCCAAACTCTCCATTTTGTATACATCACATTTTAAAACATAGGCTCTAGAGTGCGACCATTTTGGGCGCACATGCGACCTAATTTCTCAAAGGTGCAACCAAAAAATATCAGAGGTCGCACCAGTACGACCAGCTGTAAGAGGGAGATACATTCTCCGCGACTCTCAAAAGTCTCCAACAACAGACACACATTGGGCTCATATCGTGGTCTGAACCAATCAAAGACGGTGAAGGGAGGGACCTCCGTGTGTGTATTGAAAACGTGTCTGCTGCGGTCAGCAGAGACCGAAAATTCAGAAGAAGAACGCGGACATATGCTGCGCAGAGCGGATGCTGTGTGATAAAGCTTGTTCCATGCAGCACGAGAACAGAGAGATCTGTTCGTGTTCCCAAGGTGACGAGAACAAAGTCCGTTTCGGCCCGGACTTTTTAAAACGTGTGTGCAGAACTCATACGGCCCTCTGACTGCAGCGCGCAGCGCGCACACAGACAGACAGGTATTAAAGACGTTTCGCTGCAGAAACCGCAGTTTAAGTGAACATGCAGCGGAGGAGCAGGATTTGTTGCTACTATGCGGGTTTTGCTAATTTGCTGTTGACCTGAATGAGTGATGATAACGAGCCGGTAATGTTCAGGGAGGGGGCGTGACGTGCTCGTAGCATCATAACAGACTGAACAGCAGGTCTGAGGACAGTGTTATCTGACCTGTGAGGTTCATCCATGAAGGCTGAGTCACTCTGAATGACAGCAGTCAGCTGGTTTTAAGGAGTTATAGAACATGGTTACATGACGAACGCCCATTTAAAAAGTATTGTTATTATCCTGCTATAGTGGAGCATTGTCTGCCAGTATGATATCTGCATACAGCTAAACTGTAACAGACAGAATGAAGAGTCTGTCAGCTGGAGCTCAGCTTTAGAAAGAGAGGAGACAGAGGCAGAGAGGAAGAGAGGAAGAGGTGAGGAAGATGAGAGAAGAAGTACTGTAGCTGCATTAGAAACGTGAATCTCAATCACAGCTATTAAATAAATAAAGGTGTATATAATTTAAATAATTTTTAATTCCCATTGCCAGATAGATAAGTGAGGAGCGACAGCCAGAAAATACAGAGAGAAAGCAAACAGGGAAATGAAGAGTGCTGTAACTTTGAATCTTCATCATGGATTTCTGACAGGCAGACTTGTTGGATAGTTTGTCCATAATTTGAATGAGTACTATCGGTACATGTATTTGTTTATTTTTATTTACCTGTGTTCATTAAACAAGGTCCAAAGTCAGTTTAGGATGATATGTGATTATTAAGCCCGTTCATATTTCCTAGAGATCAATTTTTGGACCTCAGTATTTCTAAAACTTTGGCTACAGCCCTGCGAGGCCGTCAGGTAAACAGTGGATGTAGCTGCAGATGATGAGAGAAGATGAAAAGAACTTCTGCGTTAGGATAGGTGTCAAGTTAAGGCCTGATCCATAACATATATGGACAGCATTTAAAAAACAAACTGCTGTGTGATGTGTGATGCGGTGCACCTAACTTTTGTGCCGGTGCACCCAAGAAAAAAAGGTTAGGCGCACCGGTGCAACCAGTGCAAAAAGTTAGTCTAGAGCCCTGCTTCAGGTGACCAACAAGCAGGCTCCTGCTGGGGCAGCTGATCTGGGGATGTCCTCCACAGATCACACTTCACATGGAGATTCACACAAAGATGATGTCAGCACACAGGTAATGCAGATTCTTTCTTTTATGGCTGTGGCTGTGTACTGTCTGGTATCTTTGTTTAGATGGGAAGGTGTTTGTATTGCTTTTCCTGGTAAACGTCTCAGACTCACACACTCTGTGTTTCTATTTTGGCCCTTATGGGGCCCCTGGGTGCGAAGTGATTTTCACATCAGCATCACAACATCACACACTCCTTGTTTTCCATGTTTCTCCCGTATGGATGTAATTAGAAGTTATTTTACATCAGTACTGAAAAACCTGACAGTGTCAAACTGTAAATTATAATAAGCATAATTCACCACTTCCCAGTCTGTTGTATGTCTAATGCTGTGTTTATACTGTAGTCCATTGCAATGTCTTATATTTGCTCCGAGACATCGCAGGCTCACACACTGTGTTTCTATTTTGGCCCATGTGGGGTCCTCCTGACCTCTTCATGATTTGGGATGTTCTCAACTTGTGGGGCCTCTCTCACGTCACACACAATTTTGATCTTTCTAGCTTTGTAGGGCCACTTTACACCAAGAACTTGTACTTTTGATTTTCCTTATGGAGCTCTTTTTTACGATAGTCCAAGTATTTTTACTCCTAAATGCATGGTAGTGTCAAATCTCAGATTATGTTAAGCTCAACTCCCAACTATCACATCTAATATCTACAGGGTATTTAGTATGTGATCCATTGCATCTCTGATACTGTTAAGGGACTTGCTCATAACTCTTGTAAAAGGCATGTTACCAGATTAATTGTAAGGCAAACGTGATATGAAAAGTTGCTTCCACACGAGCCATAGACCATGCATTAATTAGCTGTTTGGAGAACAGTTGTCTTATCACTTACCTTTTTCTACGTTCATTTTTAAGGTATATTCTTTTTTATTCATATTTAGGTTATGGTTTCCAAGTTTTCACTTGTGGAGTACTCTGATAGTGAGGATACAGATGAAGGCTGTGGCACAGACCACCCTTTGACTTCACACTGTAATGAAGTTGTTCAAAACAAAAGAATGACAGACATTTTGGTAAGCCTCAGATACATTAAATACATAATATTGACTAGAGAAGAATTTCAAAAAACCTATGGATTTCCTTGATGTAAGGAAAGTCATGAACCACATCTGCATGTGTCTCTGTTTTGCAGAAAGATGCAGTGTCAGATGTTGCTAAATCTGTGTCTGACTCAGATAAGAGTGTTGTGCTTGAAACTGATGATGATTCAATAAAGATAGATTCAGTCTGCACTCATACAATGAAGCTGTTCCAAAGCTTAGGAGGACAAAAAGTATTCTGGTATGTGTTAATGGCCATTTCTCACTTTTCCCAATGTAATATTTTTTATTACATTAAGAATGAAATGATTAAAAATATCTTGACAACTGTTTTGCAGATGGATGAAATGCCATGCTCCGATGCTCTCTATGATTCAAGTGATGATGACGATGCTCACCCTTCCACATCAAACTCTGAAATTGCTTCACAAAGGCCAGAGAGAAGTTGTTGGCACCCGGTAGGCCTTTTCTTTCCCCCTTCATTTTATAATTAAAGCGGACCAACAGAACACACATGCTTTTACAATCTTTATATTTGTTCTGTAGTTTGTAAAAAGCATAGGCATGGTATTTTGTGAATGATACATGTTAGGATCTATATTGACTTTATTGTACTGTTCTGATTGATTCCTTTTAGGGTTTTAAGAAATTCTGATATTGCAGCATATAACTGAAATGTAGATAGGTTGTCATACATGACAAACTAAGTGGAGGCTCAGTTATTAACTTGAGTTTTCTTTTTTCAAAAGTCTCTTGTAGAATCAGACAATACAAGCGGAGGTAGTGAAGAGGAGTATATTCCACATTTCAGGGAGGAAAGCACAGACAGTGACAGCAGCATGGAGTTGTCCATGGAAAATAAGAAAAAGGACAAAGTTGATTCTACAAGTCGGATGAGAACAAAGTCCTCCAGTCAGCCCCAGTGTGAGTCTAGGCAGTACGGAAGATTTGAAACAGAACCTGATTCCACACAAAGATTTCCTATTGTCACAGCACATGCTAATGAAGATGAAATGGTAGAAGAGCCATCCGTGTACGTTAATCCAGCTTTGAAAAAAGAAGATGGTTCCAGAAGTTATAACAAGAAACATCACTGCTTCTACTGTGGACAACAGGTTCAAAAAATGTCAAGACATTTAATTCGTAAACACCATGAAAAGGTGGAAGTTGTCAAAGCTTTAAGTTTGCCAAAAAACTCAAAAGAAAGGCGACTCCAATTAGATTATATCCGAAATAAAGGCAACTTTGAGCATAACATTGAAGTTTTGGAATCCCACAGAGGAAAAATGATCCCATGGAAACAACCAAAGAAAAGATGAAAGGACAAGAATTTACACATTGTGTGTACTGCTATGGATTGTTCACAAAAAGAGTGATGTGGCGACATTTTCAGGTCTGCAAATTCAAGCCTAAGGGTAAATCATCACAAGGTAAAACTAGAGTCCAGGCATTGTGTGCTTTTACTGAACCTGCTCCACTTGGACTTGGTGAAGCATAGTGGAAGTTCTTAAGTGACATGAATCAAGACAATATTGCAGTTGCAATAAAGGAAGACCCATGCATTCTGGAGTATGGGTGCAGACTCTTTACCAAGAATGAGAGGGTAACTAGCCAACACCAGCATATTCGACAAAAGTTGAGAGAACTTGGCAGACTGCTACTGGAAGCAAAAAAGGTTGCACCTGTGAAGACTGTCAAAGACCTCATAAAACCTGAACAGTACAGTCATGTTGTCTCTGCTGCACGATCCCTGGCTGGGTTCAATGATAAAACTGGCAAATTTCACCGTCCATCTCTTGCTCGCAAAGTTGGACACAGCTTGCGTTCTTTGGCCATGTTTATAAAGTCGGAAGGATTGAAGACAAAAGATAAACAAGCTGTCCAAGATGCTGATGAATTTGCACAGCTATACCAAGAAAGTTGGAAATTTGACATTGCAAGTCAAGCACTAACTCAACTTGACCAAACCAAGTGGAATTCTCCTCAACTCCTCCCATTCACTCAGGATGTCCAGAATCTCCATTGCTTTTTATCAGAGAAACAGCAGCAACACTTGAATACCCTCACCGAAGAGCCTTCACCCTCAAACTGGAAAGACCTTGCTAAAGTGACCCTAGCACAAGTTATCCTCTTCAATCGCCGGAGAGCGGGTGAGCTATCCAGAACGCCTCTGTCTGTGTACTTGTCAAAGGACATGTCAGAAACGCATGATGATGTGAACTTGGCCCTTACAGCTCTTGAGCAGAAGCTTTGCAAACATTTTGTTCGGATAACCATTGTGGGAAAAAGAGGAAGGAAAGTTCCTGTTCTCCTCACTCCTCTCATGAGAGAATCACTAGATGCTCTGACTGAGAAGCGAGAAGAATGTGGAGTGCTGGATGAAAACAGATTATTTGCTTTGCCACAGTCTGTCCATTATCTCAGGGGTTCTGACTGCATAAGACAGTTGGTGAATGAATGTAATGGCATAAAGAATCCAAAAGCACTAACCTCAACAAAGCTCAGGAAACACATTGCCACCCTATCCACTGTTCTGAATCTCAAGACAACAGAACTTGACCAGTTAGCTGACTTTCTTGGGCATAACATCGAAGTCCACAGAACACACTACTGGCTTCCAGAGGGCACCCTCCAACTAGCAAAAATAAGCAAAGTTCTTCTTGCAATGGAACAGGGACGCCTGGGAGAATACAAAGGAAAGAGTCTGGATGAAATTCACCTTGATGTAAACAGTATACCTACTGTACTATATTTTGATACGTGAATGTTTTGATGTTGTCCATTTAACTGCTATCTAGGGTCAATATTTCAGAGTTGGATGTTTGTGTACTCTTGATTGATCTCTATCAATTACCATTTTAGAGACTGCTGACATGGAGAGGTGTTCACAAGAGGACGCAGAAGATATGGGTGAGGTTTTTTAACTGGCTGTGAATTATTCATTTGATCTAAATACTGGACTGCCTGTGGATTTTGCTTGGCCTACTGATTGCAAGAAGTACTACTTATTACACGTTGCCAAGCATCTTTTTTGAATAGAAAGGTCTGAGTAGTATTTGCATGGTTTTATAATGTAATCCTACCAGTTCATGCAGCCCTTATAGCCTATGTTCACATAGAAATTTTATTTAGCATGCTACAGGAAGCCATAATGGCAAAATGGAGAAAGTTACCATGGACTGCACATTGTGCTACAAAAACTGTGTCGACTGTTCTAGACACATTTAAGTATAGTATAATATTTGGTTATGTGCTTTAATAGAATATTTTATTCCTTTCTACATAGCAAGTCTGAATACTCATTCCTGTGGCACTCCAAATGTATTTGTAATGACTGTTTTATGCACCCAGATGCCAGTGAGGATCATGAGTTGGAAGCTGAGGACAACATGACATCGCTGCAAGAAGGTACTTCCACATTGTTGTTTTTCAATCATCTTTAAAAGACACACATGCCATATATTAAAACAAATCTTTGATTATTGTGATTGCTTGCTATCACATATGCTGCTTCAGTAAACCTTTGCTGCATGCAGGCGCCAGTGTTCCACATGCACAGGGGTCAGAAGATGAGAGCACGGTGCCATCCCTGCTAGAATGTGCCTCCGCACCAAAGAGCCACAGTCGGAGGAAGGGGGGCACAAAGAGAGGTGAGCTTAGAGCAGTGATAAAACTACCCACTCCAGCTTTGTGTATTTATTATAATTAGTTATATTAACGAGTTCCTTAAATGGAGAGAAACCTTCTCCAAACTATGAATGACAGTGACCTATTAAAACGCTGCGGAGACTTTCTGTAGTTATTCATTTTTATTTTACCCCTCCTGGACCCCCTGCAGTTCGCCTACAGAGCTAACAGATCTGTGGACGATGCTGTCAACCTGACCCTTCACTACATCCTGCAGCATCTGGACTCCCCGGGAACCAATGCTAGGATCCTGTTTGTGGACTTCAGCTCTGCTTTCAACACAATCCGCCCAGCTCTCCTCGAAGACAAGCTGTCCCTGCTGCATGTTCCAGACTCCATCTGCCGGTGGATCACTGACTTCCTGACAGACAGGAGACAGCATGTGAGGCTGGGGATGAATGTCTCGGACACAAGGACCATCAGCACCGGTACCCCCCAAGGCTGTGTACTTTCCCCTCTGCTCTTCTCCCTGTACACCACCTGCTGCACCTCCAGCCACCAGTCTGGTCAAGCTGATTAAGTTTGCTGACGACACCACCCTCATTGGACTCATCTCAGACGGGGATGAGTCTGGACAGGAGGGAGGTGGACCGTCTGGTGTCCTGGTTTGCTGACAACAACCTGGAGCTGAATGCCCAGAAGACAGTGGAGATGACAGTAGACTTTCGGAAAGTGCCAGCTCCATCACCCCCCCTCACCCTGACAGACACCCCCATCTCCACAGTGGACTCTTTCCGCTTCCTGGGTACCACCATCACCCAGGACCTCAAGTGGGAGCTCACCATCAGCTCCCTCATCAAAAAGGCCCAGCAGAGGATGTACTTCCTGCGGCAGCTGAGGAAACTCAAGGTGCCAGCCAGGATGATGGTTCAGTTCTACACGGCCATCATTGAGTCCATCCTCACCTCCTCCATCACAGTGTGGTACGCTGGGGCCACTGCCAGGGACAGGCACAGACTGCAGCGTGTGGTGCGCTCTGCTGAGAAGGTGATCGGCTGCAGCCTGCCATCTATCGAGGACCTGTACGTCTCCAGGACTCTGAGGCGTGCAGGTCGGATCACAGCTGACCCTTCTCACCCTGGACACGGACTCTTTGAGCCACTCCCCTCAGGCAGGAGGTTACGGTCCATTCGGACCAGAACCTCACGCCACAAGAACAGCTTCTTCCCCTCTGCTGTTGGACTGTTGAACAGTAATTAATGCACTGCTCTGCACTGTCACTTCAGAAGGTCACTTTAGTATAGTCACTGCACAATGACGACTATTTGCACTGTTTACTCCATCTTGCACCACTTGCACACGAGTACCACCTCACCGATCCATGTGGTACCTGTTACATTATTACATTATTACACTGTTCCACTCGTTCATATAAGGGTCTATGTTTGCCATTACATCCACCATTCATTTTATGTTCTGTTCATTGCATGTCTGTTATTCCATGTCAATTTAGCCTTACTTTAGTTTATTTACTTAACCCTCGGGCGTCATTGGGGACTCAAAAATGTCCACTTACAAAAAACCGCTATAAAAACTTAACAGATTAATGTTTTTTTCTGCTTTCTTCTGCATAAATATGTTAAACAACTTCAGCCCTGCTCAAAACTACCAAACATTAAATCATTTTGAGGAATTTAACCCTTTAAATGCCAGTTTGATTACTTGATGCAACAGTAATTTTTTATGAAGAAAACACAAAAAGTGAGTTGTTTTCCACAAAACAAAAGTTAGGTGGCTGAGGCATTATTTTTTGAGAACACATGAGAATCCTGCTCACAAACCGAGGAGGTCAAAGCTTCTGGAACACACGGACCTCCTGCTCCTGTTTCCTCCTGGCAGCCTCCTCCTTGTTCCTCCTCTTCTCCTCCTCCATCTGTGAAGAAACAGCTCAGCTCATGTGTCTGATCACAGCTGCAGGCTGGAGACTGGGAGAAGTGGGATGAGCAGCATCTCACCACCCTAAACCTCATGTTCTCATTATTAAGTGTCACCTAACTGGGAGGAATTACCTCCGATCTAAAGTACGGACCCATGCTGTCTCTTACCTTTTTCTTCTCCTCTCTCTCCTTCAGTAATGTCTGCTTGTCCACCAGCTTCACCACCGTGGGCAGGCCTGCAACGTAGTCAGCCTGTCAGTTCACCTGTCTCCCTCTGCCTGCTTTCTGCTGCCCTCCTCAGCAGCCAGCAGGGTTCTGTGTCTGAGCTGAAGGCCGTTACCTTCATGATCTTCCAGTCGGACTCCCAGCTCCGGTAACGTGTCGTCACGGATGACATCACAGAGCTGCAGCAACTCCATCACTGAAGGGTTTCATTAAAAATAGCTTAACTAAACCCTGAGGAAATACATCCACATATTCAGAGGATTCTTAAATGCACGTCCTCACCTTATATCTTCCTGTTTGAACAGCATATTTATAATCAGAAAGGTTTCTTACAGAGGAAGTGGACTCCTGGACTACAGCATGGTGCACTACCGGCCCTACACTACACTGGTGTGAGTGTGTAGCATTCTAGATGGTGTAGATGGTGCACCACTACAGCATGGTGATATGACAAAGAATATATGTAAACTCAGCTATAGAAATGATAACAAAACAGTGAGATAACATCGATTGTAGTGTCAGAACAAGTAAAGTACGTTTTGTGCATACGTGTATAGTTTATACATATAAACTATAATAACAAGGAAGAAAAAATCAAAAAAACAAAAACCAGTCAAAACAGATGAGTGCTGCTCACAGCAGCCGCCATGACCCTGATGATGGATGAGCTGAGCTGAGGGAGGAGACTGATCTTCCTGCTTTTCCTGGGCATATTGTAAACGCCTCTTCACTTTTTGTCGTTATTACTTAAAAATTCTTTGAAAAAATACGGCGTTGTTCTCGTAGACCGAGGAGCCCTGCGTTTGTGCTGCCTACATCATGGTTACTCAACCGGAAGTCAAAAATAATTACCTTTTATTACATTATTCTACATTTTATTTTAAGTGACAGTGCAGAGCTTCCAGACAGTTTGTCTCCTTCAGTGGGACTAATCAGCTGTTATATGATCAGAGCGTGTGTAGATGAAGCAGGATCACATATCAACATGCTGCTAGATCTTGAAACTCTGTCCATTCCATCTGATGGAGGCTTTTCTCCACTTCTTGTTCCTCCAGTTCATGCCTCCTTTGCAGAGCAGCGGCTTTCTCCATTAAAGCTGCTTTTTCTGATTTCAACCTCAAGCACGCCGATGACGTCCTAGACACAGATGATCTGCTAGAATGACTTTGCTTGCTCGATTTTTTGCTTGATACATTTGACACACTGTCACCAGGATTCATTTCAACTTGACTCTCATTACTTGCACTTTTGCCATCATCATCATTTTCATCAATCAATACATTCCCATCACCCATTGCATCTTCATCTTGATCAATATTTGCACTTTTATTCACAGTTTCTTCATCATCATCGCATGAAGCTCCATTGTCCTTTAACCACATTGTGATCTTTTCCATAAATGCATCATTGTCATCCTTTTTTGACTTAAACCATGCCTTCTGCTTTTTCTCCTCCTCTGGAGATGAGGGAAACTCAGAGAGCAATGTGTTATGAAGTTCAGAGGCACGCTGACACATTTGTCCAAAACTTTTGAAGTTTTTCCAAACAATGGGGACATTTTCCTGAGAATCCAAAAGAGAGGTGATTTGTACTTTTAACTTGTTTGCTTGTTTAAAATAGGCACTTCTTTCCCTTTGAAGCCTTTCAACTACTATGGTGATTCCTTTAAAAGTAGGCTTTCTTGATCTTTTCTCCACAACATCACATTGCACCTCGGCACGTTCAGGTTCCACAACATGTTGCTGATCCTCCATTGTCAATGAATCACGAGTGCCAATTCAAACAGAAACATTTCATATCAGCTTGTTTTTGTCCATACAACCATCACAGCGAACGATCATCCACTCCATTCAATTTCCATGAACTCGTTGAAAAGTCCGAGCCTCATCATTGGACTTGAATGCAGCACACCGTAGTCATTGTAGTTTCTCACTGCGGCAGCGCACAAGATCCAAACACACAATCCCTTTATCTGCTCCTAGTGTATGCACCAACCGGGCCTCCTTTATCTTCTTTCAATGTCCATAATCATTTTTCTTTTCAATTAAAGAGCATGATTTACCGTTCTCCATAAGACAAGCTGCCACTCGATCAACCGCTCCAGTCGGCATTTCTGCGCGTCCTTTTTCCAACCTCCCGATGAGATCAGGTTTTTACTTGTGTAGTGCCGATTTTACCAGCCTTCAGCCACTCGGTTGGGTGCAGGGGATGTTGTTTTCCTACGTGCTGTTATTTCCAAAATGAATCATTTGATGCATCGTACTCTTTGGTTGAGGTTCCCGTTTATTGTTAACAAAGTATTTGATCATGATTACAAAACAGAAAAAACGTGTCGGCGGTAAAAACTGTACGACCTGTCTGATCTGCTCACCTGAATCACCTGTGTTCATTTAAGCCTTACCCACCAACCCTAACCTGCCATCTAGCGACAAACAAAGGCAATTGCATGTTAACTTCATGGCTCCTACAGGTCCCATTAACTCCTATTATAATGCTACATTTTTAATATCATAGCTATAACAACATATAACCATGCATTTCTTGATGTAAGGGTTTCATTTTGGAGAAAAATAGTTACATTTGACATTTTCTACTGTTCACCACTAAAATCTTTCCATCATAATGTCCCTGTAATGTCTTCAGCTTGTTCAGCTGATGTCATGGACAGCCAGAAAATCCAAGCAAGACACTACAAGACCCTCCAAGAAATGTACAAGTCCAAAAAGCCAAACAAAGCTGCGGTAACTCAATTGCTGAACCTTGAATTCGAGTCTCGAAGACCCTTCATCACCTCTGACGTCTTACAGGAGCAAGACAGAGCAACAAAGATTCTAGAGGCTTACCCTTGTTTCAGGGAACTGGATCACGTAAGTAATGTTGGTCCCACTTAGATGCAGAACAGATGGAAAAGCTTCTACTCAAAGGTCCAGTTTTATGGTGTGATGAAGAAGGCCATGAAGCCTCCAAAAACTTTGAATGGAGGTGAAGTCATGACACATTTAGTTCTTTTTACATAATAATGTCTCAATTATTTATGTTAGAGTTACTTATAGTACCACGTTGTATTGTGCCTTTTCCATTCAACCAGTGGAGCATATCACAGCTGTCTTCAGAGCCCTGCCACTGCTCTGTCCGTCCAGCACTATGCCACCAAAGAAACTGGGCTCAAGCAGCGAGGCTCTTTTCCATGTCCTTTCGGTAAGATTGTTCATAATATATTCCTGTTTTTCATACATTTTATATTTAGTTTAGTTACTTTGAGATAAACTTTGATCATTTCCATGGTTCCAGGGGAAGGGGAAGTGTTTCCTACAGTGTGCTTAATGTAGTACTGACTTCATTGGCTCTAGCTGTGCTGCATTCAGCATTTGCAGGGGATTTATTGTGACCATAGAATTTCACTAATGTCCTCATCCAGGTCAAAGTTTATGTTACTTTTCTAATCTTCTTCATTTATTTGTGTCATCCAGACTTCTGAGGATCCTGATGGGTTCGTGCGGCAGCAGGGCCTGTCTTCTCCTGTTCCGCTCGTTTCTGAGGACAACTGCATGATCGCCGTTGGAAACACTCCACTGAGCACCTTCACCATGGACAGACTTCTCATGGCATATTACTATGCCCTGCACATGACCTACCATTTCTACACTCCTGTCAGTACTGCAAACAGAGGTACTTCACCATTCAATCCACGAGCAGGATTTGACCCCCACTACAAAGAAGCGATTGGTGAGTGGAAGTCATTCCCTGAGCGAGTGAGCCCCTTTGTTTGTAGAAGCTTGTATTTGATTTTTTAAAGAAAAGTTCATCACATTCCTCACATTTGTTGTTGATGTTTTTTGGAATGTGAAAGTGGTCCTGTTTTGAATTAAATACACAATATTGAATGAAAAACTTTTGGTGGCTTGATTTAAGACAACTTCACTTATATTTGTTATACTGTTTTAAGAAATGATGTCTTATTTTAACTACCTTCATGCTTATTATCCATCTCAGATTAAGGTGTCATTTCCTAAAGTTAATTTAGTAGATAGACTTAAATTCTAATTTTAAGTTACTTAATCTTAAATTAGTGGTTTTTCATTTCTTGTTTTAGAACAAAATGGATTAATTGAACATTTTCTGTCTTGTTTTAAGTCTCATTTTAGTCTTACAGAGCCAAGAATATTGGGCCTATTTTAAGAATTCTTGTCAAGAAAAAAAAGCTTACCCCATTGGCAGATTCATTTGCTTGATACAAGATAATTTGATTGACTATAAGAATATTTTCCTTTTTTCTAGTAGAGCTGTTTTTGCAGTGTGCTGAGCACCCTTAGGCGACTCAGATGCACTTTTGTAGTTTTTTATCTTTCAGCAATCAGCTGCTGCAGACAAACAGGGCAGCAGCTGCGTTCCTCTAATCTCCACACAACACCATCCCAGCTAACACAACCTAAGCCTCCATGCAGAGGCGTAGCAGCGTTAGCGTTTCTGCACTGCATGCACACAGAGGTTGCTATTAGCTTAGCTTGGCCTGGATTCAGGGATAGTGTGCACACAGACTGGGAGCAGGGAGAAACTGTTAGCCTAACCTAGCCTGCACCCAACTCACACTGAGGCGTCATGTCCAGCAGCACCGAAGGCATGGAGCCTGTAAAGATAAGAGTCTTTATGAATCTGCTGCACCGCCGTGCTGTGATATTTATTTGTTGTTTGTTGTTAATGAATCTGCAGTTTGACTTTAAGTCCCACACAGATCACAGCACTAAAACAGAACGACTTTGCTGTCAGCCATGTGATGTGTTCCACTTTGTTCTTGATTTCGGGCTCATTTCAGCAGTGTGCCGCAGAGGTCTGAGAGTTCTGATTAGAAGTCCTTTTTAAATCTTTTTGGGGTCTCATCCCCCACAGATCAGCCTTGAAGCTTTTCATCCAGCTCTTCTTCTTTGCTCACACCTGCTGAATGAGACACATGCTCATTTACTTTGGACTGTTTTTTTGTAATAGAATAATTTAGAGTTTATCCAACACAACAAACGCTGTAAGGAGAGATACTGTCTGCTCAGCCGGCTGGAAGCACAAACACAGGAAGTAGCACAATGACTGCGAGCAGGGAGAAACTGATGAGGCCCCGTTCACACTGGAGGAAGTTCATCCAGCAGATCAGCATGCAGGCTGCTGATGGAGGCTTCTATACACACAGCAGCCCTGCTGACTCTCAATCCTCCGCTCTGATTGGACTGAGGGCGGAGTAGAGCCTGTGCTGACTCACTGCACCGCCTGCTGGTTCGGTGTGGTATTACATGGTTACCATGGTGCTCCTGTTCACCTTTAAATCAGCTGTGGGGGTGTTTTTCTGTTGACAGGAAAGTCCGGACTCTCACTTTCAGTTAGAGGGAAAACACCGCAGTGGTTTCAGTGCACAGGACGGAGGCCTCTGAGACTGAACCACCAGGCGGAGGGGGGGTTTACAGCAGGAGGAAGAGCGACACCAAAAACAGGATTTGAAAGGACCGCCTGCAGGTCACACGAGCAGCCCCCTGGTGGCCGAGGCCCAGTATGACAGGACATTTGGCATGATTTTAAACAAAGTCAATAGACGCCATGTGCAGTCTGTGTTCAGATGTAAACCTTAATGCTGCAGTTTTCTAGAGCTGATGATTGTTTCATTATTGATTGATTGCCCATGATTAATCAATCAGTGCATTCTGACATTTGATGGACAAACAGTGGACAACGTCCTGAAAAGGTTCAAACTTCCGTTCTTTGATCGTTGTTGCAGCTTTAGAGCAGATGATGAGGATGTAGATGATCGCTCTGTGTGTCTGTGATGACCTCATCTGAACAAGAAACTGGACTGGACCGACAACACAGCTGCACTTTACAAGAAGGGCCAGAGCAGACTCCACCTCCTTGATCCTGTGGAGGAGGTGGGAAATCAGAGGATGCTGGCAAAGCTGTCACCACCCACCCCATGCACAGCACTGAGCAGCTCCTTTAGTGACAGGCTGCTCCATCCACGCTGTGTGAAGGAGCGCTTCCACAGGTCCTTTCTCCCTGCTGCTGTCAGACTTTACAACCAGGCTTGCCGCCACAGTAGATTACACACACACACACATATAGCTCTCATAAGATAAAATAAGGTCAAGTAAACAAGATCAAGTCAAGTCAAGTATATTTATAAAGCACAAAATAATCAAATTACAGGAAACAGGATAAAACATAAAAAAGATTAACATAAAAATGGTAAAAGCTCCTTTCCACAACTATCCCTACTCTTCGGGTTGCCCAGGCTGGATCGGTCCTGGTAGTCTACGCACTTTGTCGCTCAGCCTGGCAGACCTGGTAGTACCAGCTTTTCCGGTAGTCCTCACGGTCATGGTAGTACCAGATGTCTGCATTGATCCTTGCAAAGAGGCTGTCCATCTCACTGTCCTCCGAATGTGTGACCTTGGCCCTGCTCTGTGCTGGTGTCTCTGCGACACGTTCTTTCTTCTGTGGTTCCTTTGATTTAAACCACGATGGCAGAAAGATGTCCACCAGCTGTTTGGGGTCCAACGGTCTGTACGTGGGCCTGCTCTGTGCTGGTGTCTCTGCGACACATTCTTTCTTCTGTGGTTCCTGTGATTTAAACCATGTTGGAAGAAAGATGTCCACCAGCTGTTTGGGGTCCAACGGTCTGTACGTGGGCCTGCTCTGTGCTGGTGTCTCTGCGAAACATTCTTTCTTCTGTGGTTCCTGTGATTTTAACCATGTTGGCAGAAAGATGTCCACCAGCTGTTTGGGGTCCAACGGTCTGTACGTGGGCCTGCTCTGTGCTGGTGTCTCTGCGACACGTTCTTTCTTCTGTGGTTCCTGTGATTTAAACCACGTTGGCAAAAAGATGTCCACCAGCTGTTTGGGGTCCAACGGTCTGTACGTGGGCCTGCTCTGTGCTGGTGTCTCTGCGACACATTCTTTCTTCTGTGGTTCCTGTGATTTAAACCACGTTGGCAGAAAGATGTCCACCAGCTGTTTGGGGTCCAACGGTCTGTACGTGGCCCTGCTCTGTGCTGGTGTCTCTGAGACAAGTCCATCGGTGGTCTGCACACTTTTTCGCTCGGCCTGGCAGACCTGGTAGTACCAGCTATTCCGGTAGTCCTCACGGTCATGGTAGTACCACATGTCTGCATTGATCCTTGCAAAGAGGCTGTCCATCTCACTGTCCTCCGAATGTGTGACCTTGGCCCTGCTCTGTGCTGGTGTCTCTGCGACACGTTCTTTCTTCTGTGGTTCCTTTGATTTAAACCACGATGGCAGAAAGATGTCCACCAGCTGTTTGGGGTCCAACGGTCTGTACGTGGGCCTGCTCTGTGCTGGTGTCTCTGCGACACATTCTTTCTTCTGTGGTTCCTGTGATTTAAACCACGTTGGAAGAAAGATGTCTACCAGCTGTTTGGGGTCCAACGGTCTGTACGTGGGCCTGCTCTGTGCTGGCGTCTCTGCGACACGTACTTTCTTCTGTGGTTCCTTTGATTTAAACCACGTTGGCAGAAAGATGTCCACCAGCTGTTTGGGGTCCAATGGTCTGTACGTGGGCCTGCTCTGTGCTGGTGTTTCTGCGACACGTACTTTCTTCTGTGGTTCCTGTGATTTTAACCACGTTGGCAGAAAGATGTCCACCAGCTGTTTGGGGTCCAACGGTCTGTACGTGGGCCTGCTCTGTGCTGGTGTCTCTGTGACATGTTCTTTCTTCTGTGGTTCCGGTGATTCTAACCACGTTGGCAGAAAGATGTCTACCAGCTGTTCGGGGTCCAACGGACTGTACTTGGCCCTACTCTGTGCTGGTGTCTCTGAGACAAGTCCATCGGTGGTCTGCACACTTGTTCGCTCAGCCTGGCAGACCTGGTAGTACCAGCTATTCCGGTAGTCCTCACGGTCATGGTAGTACCAGATGTCTGCATTGATCCTTGCAAAGAGGCTGTCCATCTCACTTTCCTCCGAATGTGTGACCTTGGCCCTGCTCTGTGTTGGTGTCTCTGCGACACGTTCTTTCTTCTGTGGTTCCTGTGATTTTAACCACATTGGCAGAAAGATGTCCACCAGCTGTTCGGGGTCCAACGGACTGTACTTGGCCATGCTCTTGGACAGCTGATTTTCTAAGGAGGACATGTCCTCTGACAGTCGGTTTACCATAGTCTTTTTCCTGGACAGTAAAGAAAGAAAGAAAGAAAGAAAGAAAGAGGGTGAAAAACAAGAACAAAAGAACAATTATTATTTTGATTGCTTGCCAAAAACCATAAGATTATAAGAAGCTCAGGCTGTGTGATGTGAATGTGGAAAAGTAGTATACAGCTGAAGGACGATCAATATGACAGATACAATGCTTAAAGTCTGATAAAGACTACAAACATGGCTGCTTTGTATGCTTCTTGTGTGTCAGCCTGTCACCGTGGGATCAGCCCTGCCTGCCTGCCTGTATCCATGACAACCTGAATGTTTAACTGTATCAGCTCTCTCTGTCCCCTCCTAATGCATTTCCAATGTAAAAACACCCTCTAAAAAATCAGCCATTCAAATATCAACATGTTCATCTCACAGAGCACATTCCGGGTCAACAAGTTTTTCACATATTAAGCAGTTTTTTTAAGCAGTGTCATTTTTAACATGGGAGTCTATGAGAGAGCCCTTCAACGAGGGTCATCTGCCAAATGCATCTGCTCCTACAAATGTCAATGTATAATATATTTTACTTTTGGAGACCTTTGATAAAGTTTATGAACATGAGGTGAGAGAGAGAGAGAGACAGAGAGAGACAGAGAGACAGAGAGAGGGGGAGAGAGAGAGGGAGACAGAGAGAGACAGAGCTATAGTCGCACCTGTGACCGGGTCCCTTAGAAGAACTCAGCTGAGATGGTGTTTAGTTTCTGAAAAGTTTGGTTCTGTCTGAGCCCACATTTAGAATTTGAATTGTTTCCATTAGAAAAACTTGGCAGCGGAAAACGTGACCGGCAGGTTTTCAGTTTACCGGACAAGTGTTTTTTTTACCATAAATACTGCACAAGGCTCTTAACATGGTAAAATTACAAACACAAACAGAAACACATCGGGACGGGCTCATACCAGTTTAATACCGCGGTGTGCTGCCAGCATGGAATTTAAAAAAGTCTGTTCGCTATATGCGTTTTTAAACGGCCTCAATAAAACTATATTAACTGAAAAAGATGGCTTGTCAAGTTTCAGGCAGTTTATAATGCACTTCACCTGCCGTGCACGGCACAGTATTCACGTACAGTGGGGTAAAATGTGGAGGCCGTTTGACGGTGTCAGAATTTGGATACCGCCCAACCCTAGTGCAGACACACACACACTCTTTCTCTCTCTTTGAATAAACGCCATGAAGTTGCACTTATCACTCACTACTGTTGGTACTCACCACGAATCTGACTGTATGAAGAAATGTGTAAAAGATGTTATCCTCCTCTGCAGCTGTTTCGTTCTTCCTCTCTGATCCGTCTCTTCTCGAGTTTAGTCCAGTAATCAGTTTGAGATTATTTTCCTTCGTTTACACGAACTCTCCAAAATCTCCTGCTGTCTCTCCTTGAAACTCTCCACCAACAGCTTTATTGCACAAAGGTGGACCTTTATATATCTTTGTATGCCTTTGATCTCTGAGTCATCAAAGGTACAGCCCTGCCTGCCTGTATCCATGGCAACCTGAATGTTTCTCAACTGCCCCTAACTGCAGCTCTCTCTGTCCCCCTCCTAATGCGTTTCCAATGTAAAAACACCCTCTAAACAACTGCTGCTTTTGTCCAAACCGAAGCACTCAGACAAAAAATAAAAAATTTGTGCAAAACTCTACACACAAATAAAACAACCTTACACCAAATCAGCAAAACATTGCAGATCTCTTGCAAAAGCTAATACATCTTGCTTAACTCTTCAAACCTTTGTAAAAATGGTATTTTTGTACCACACAGTTAACACAAACCATCATATTACTAAGCACACAATGTGCCAACTACACACTGATGGTATTACAGTTTTTTCTGAATGCTTAAACACTAACAATGATTCTTATAGCACAATTTCTAAAACTATTAATAGTTATAGCAAAATCACTCACTGAGTTTACAAAACTAAAAGCAAAAAAACTGCTTTACACTCAGTTTGCACTTTTGTAACACACAATTTGCAAATGTATAAATATAATCCACTTCACAGCATCTTTTTGCTGAACTGTAAACACAACTCACTGCTTTACACACAACTTCCAAATGATCAACACACTCCTAGTAAAACTACACAGAGTTGTGTTTACAGTTCAGCAAAAAGATGCTGTGAAGTGGATTATAGTTATACAATTGCAAATTGTGTGTTACAAAAGTGCAAACTGAGTGTAAAGCAGTTTTTTTGTTTTTAGTTTTGTAAACTCAGTGAGTGATTTTGCTATAACTATTAATAGTTTTAGAAATTGTGCTATAAGAATCATTGTTAGTGTTTAAGCATTCAGAAAAAACTGTATATGCAGCTAAGTACAGAGTATAAGTGTCACTATAATCCAATCAGAGTACAGTACACAGTATGAGCACAATATATGATGCATGGATACAAATCTGGAGCTATAAGGTGCTAAGTTGTCATGGTGATAAGGCAGGTGATGGCGGTCTATGTAAGCTCCATCCTGGTCATTGTAGGCGTAGTTCGGCTCCCCCAGGTCATCAGTGGGGGCGTGGTCTCTGCCAGCCAGCAGATTGGTCCGTTTCAGAGCGCGGCCTTCTCCAAATGCACGGTACAGATACACCGCCATGACGAACAGCGCCACCTGCAGAGAGGCGGAAACACTCAGTGTGATGGAGCTAGAGTAACATAAGGCTACCATCCAGACTCACTGTACGAGACAGCCTCTAGTGTGTGTGTGTGTGTGTGTGTGTGTGTGTCTGTGTGTGTCAGTGTGTGTGTGTGTGTCTGTGTGTGTCAGTGTGTCTGTGTGTGTCTGTGTGTGTCAGTGTGTCTGTGTGTGTGTGTCTGTGTGTGTCTGTGTGTCAGTGTGTGTGTCTGTGTGTGTCAGTGTGTCTGTGTGTGTCAGTGTGTGTGTGTGTGTCTGTGTGTGTCAGTGTGTCTGTGTGTGTCTGTGTGTGTCAGTGTGTCTGTGTGTGTGTGTCTGTGTGTCAGTGTGTGTGTCTGTGTGTGTCTGTGTGTGTGTGTGTCTGTTGTTGTGACCTAATCTGGTCACCCCGGATTCCCAGACTCCGTCCCCGAAGCACAGAACATTGAATGAAAACCAGTACTGATCAGTTTCAGTTTCGCCTTTATATAAAGGGAGAATGCACAGCTCAATACAGACCCCTCGATCTGCTCCTGCAGCTGACCATTTGCATTCTGTCCGTCCCATGCGTTAGGCTTGTTTTATTAATCTTACAACAAGGTGTGGTTACATTTACATAGAAAGGCATAAAAGGTAATGTTTTTCAGTGAAACATGCATATTCAATAATCACAAGGTGGAGGGCGTATACGAAACTAAAAGACATTGAAGTTCTCCCACTCATATTACTGATGTGAGGGTGTGTGTGTATTTCACAGATCCTCCTGTTACAGCCTTGAGTATATCTTGTCTTTCTGGCAAGCTTGTGTTTCCATCTCTGGGTCAACTTAGGGGTTTGCAGTTCGAATATCTAAACACATCATTAAACATCAGAATGCTTTATGACCTCAGCCAGAGGTCTGGATCTATGCACAACCATACACTTTTACCATATATGCAGACAAACATATATTTTGACCAAGTTTGACCATATATTTCCACAATTCCCCCTTTTGGACTCTACTAAGAGTCCAACACAAAATAAGCAAAAGAAACAACAAACGGTCACATCAGCAAATAGAAAACACTGTGTGTAATCAAACAAAACTATGGGTAAACGTGACATCAATATGTAACAACACTGTGAGTAAAATCCAAACACCCGGTGTGTGCGTATGTGTGTCAAAACCATTAATGAAGGTGCAAAAAAGAAAACTCTGTGAGAATGTAGTGTATTAAAAACATATCATGTGAGTGTATAAAACGAAACGTGATGGCAAAGTTTAAATCCCTGCATCGAAAATCAGATCGTCCTCCAAGTCCTCTGCCAACAATGGGATAATATAAGAATAATATAAGTAACAAGTAGAACAGTATAAAGATTAATATAAAAATGAATATGTAGTATTACACCTCTGTCCAGGGAACTCGCAGTGTAACCAATAGATCAAAAAAGTTATGAACAACCCTAATATGGTTATCCTAACAAGAAAACAAATACATGTTATACATCATAGTATGTGGGGGTATTTTAATCGGTCGGTCTTTCACCGTTCCCGCCCCCAGATACTCCTAACAGCTCAAATATAATGACAATTGTCAGTTAGAATGTACAAAATTGTGTTTTTATCAGTTCATGTATGTGTTCCTGTCCGTCTGCCTCGTCCATCCAGCCCCCGTCAGGTCCTCTGGTCCTCAGGATGCGTCTTCTTTCTTCGGATCCCTGGGGTTAGACTACCCAGGATCCTTGATCTCTGTCAGGGGATTATTCTGCCCCTTTTGTGACAGGATCTGTGTCTGAATCAGCCGATTCAGGCTTCTGTGCCCTCAGATCAGTTTGGACGTCCTGTAGAGAGCGTTGAGGCTCCTCTGCGCCCGCGCACTGGCTCCAGTGATACCAGGTGTCCCCCTTTCCTCTCAGCCGAACCGCGTGAGAGGTGCGTTCCGTCACTTGGTAGGGACCGGTCCACCTTGGTTCCGACCACTTCCGTTTGATGACCCTCAGAAGCACCCAGTCAGCCTCAGGCGGAGCCCCGCTGGCAGCTGCTGGATGTCGGTCCTGTACCTGCTTGGAAAAGTTGGTCACCAAACCCTGCAGTTCGTGGAAATAAGCTTTAGAAGTTAACATCTGATCATCATGTTGCATCAAAGGAAGTTTAGAATGTGGTCCTGGAAAAGCTCTTCCTGTCTGCAATTCATGTGGTGTCAGTCCTGTAGAGTGATTTACTGAACTTCTGATAGACATTAGGGCTAAAGGTAATGCATCCAGCCAATTCATGCTTGTCTGCGCACAGATTTTGGCCAATTTTTGTTTGATAGATTGATTCATTCTCTCAACTTTGCCTTGAGACTGTGGGTGGTAAACTGTACCAAAAGCATGTTTAAGTCCCAGCATTGCCTCCACCTGCTGGAGGTCTTTATTTTTGAAGTGTGTGCCATTGTCAGATCTGATCTTCTCAGGGAAACCATGTCTGGGAATGTAGGTGTTAATCAGGAACTTAATGACTGTTTTACTGTCCTCTCTTTTTGCAGGACAGGCTTCTGGCCATCCTGAGTATGCATCAACACACATCAAAATGTATCTGTATCCTCTCACAGAGTCAACCATGTCAGTGTAGTCAATGATTATTTCTCTACCTGTCTTGGTCTCTAGAGGATATTTTCCAATTTCTGGTTTGATAGTCGGTCTGGGGTTGTATTTACAACATTGGTCACATGTTCTGATCAAATACTGAGCCATGTCTTTCATGTAGGGGTGCCACCAGTGCTCAAGATTTTTCATCATCTGTGCCACTCCCACATGGCCTACCCCATGCGCTTCCTCCATGGCAGTCTGTCTCAGTCCAGGTGGCAGTATGGGGCGTCCGTCAGGCCCTCTCCATACTCCTCCTGTGTCAGTCGCCCCTCTAGCTTTCCACAGTGTTTTTTCCTGTGGAGAGGCTTTGTTTTGCAATTCCATCAAATCAGTCCAATCAACAGGGGGAGGCAAGTCTGTCTCTGAACACATAAAAATCATTCGCTCAACATAGCCTGCTGCCTGTTTTGCTGCCTGATCTGCTGCATTGTTTCCTCTTGTGACCCTGTCAGTTCCTGCTCCATGACCTTTGCACTTAATCACAGCCACTTTGCTAGGCAACAACAGAGCTTCAGCAAGCTCTCTCATTTCAGCCTCATGCCGTATAGGTTTGTTAGTTGCAGTGAGAAAACCTGCTCTCAGCCATTGTCCTAATTCCACATGCACTGCTCCTGCCGCATATGCTGAGTCAGTAAAAACATTGATGTCCTGTCCTCGACCTATCTTTAGTGCCTCAATCACTGCCCTCACCTCGGCTCTCTGCGCTGACTGCTGTCCCTCTAATCTTTCTGCTTTCAGTGTTCTCATTTCTTCCCCTGTGTCTTCAACAACCGCGTATGCTGCTCTGAGTCCCTCTGTGTCATGTCTAAAACAGCACCCATCTGTGAACAGATTTCTGGCCTCTGTTAGTGGTGTGGCCTGTAAATCCATTCTGACTTTTTCTTCTCTGGTTACCCTCTCTGTGCATGTGTGTGGCTCTCCAGCTCCTATCTGCTCTGCCATGTTTATACCATCATGTGTGAAGGTGATGTTTGGTGCTTCTAAAATCTTGCTCAACCTCCTCTGTCTCAATGAGGTGAGTGTGAATGTCTCTGAGTTCACGTATGCCACTACACTATGTGTTGTCAGTACATACAGCTGGTGTCCCATGACCATGTGTGCGGTTTTTTGAATTAGCTTAGCTATTCCTGCTGCGTGTTGTGTGCATTGAGGGTGTCTTTTCTCCATGTTGTCCAGGGGGACACTGATGTACATCAGTATTAGTCTTTCTCCCCCTTTTCTCTGGAACAGGATGCCATTGATGCAGGCATCCGTTCCAGAGACATCCAAATAGAAAGGTAAAGTGTAGTCAGGTGAGGCTAGTTCTGCTGCAGTGGCCAAAGATTGTTTGAGAGCAATGAATGCTTGTTCCGCGGCCTGCGTCCAATTTAGGCGAGCTGACACATTACGCATGCCATGTTCTTTGACAAGGTCTCTGAGAGGTTGTGTGAGGCCAGTGTAGTTAGCAACAAAATTTCTACTGTAACCAGTCAGACCGAGAAATGAGAGCATGTCCTTCACTTTGTCAGGACACGGATGATGCAAAATGGTAGATTTGTGTGAAGGCGATATGCTGACCCCCTTTTGTGAAATGATGCGTCCTAAGAAAGCAACTTGTTTCCTGACTAATTGGAGTTTAGATTTGCTGACCTTAAAACCAGCTTTGGCCAGATGTTGCAAAACAGCCTGCGTGGCATCCAGGCAGATTGCTGCCGTTGGAGCTGCGATAAGAAGGTCATCAACGTACTGAATGAGTGTAGTGTTTTCTGGGAGGGTGCAGTGACTGAGTATCTGTTTCAAAACCTGATTAAAAATACCGGGGGAGAGCGCAAAACCTTGAGGTAGCCTGGTGTAGCGATACTGTGTTCCCTGATATGTGAATGAGAAAATGTCTCTGCATTCAGGTGCCAGAGGGAGACAAAAGAAAGCATTAGCTAAATCTATGCAGGTGAACCAGCTCTGTGAAGGATCCAGTTGGGCCAATGCCACGTATGGATTCGGAACTGGTACCGTGGGGGTTGACAGTACAGCGTTAATGTCCCTCAGATCATGTGCCATGCGATATTTACCTGTCCCTTTCTTTTCTACAGGTAGGATGGGAGTATTCCAGTCTGAGTGAGAGAGTTCCAGCACGCCATTTTCAAAAAGTCCATGAATAGTATCTGCAATGCCAGCTCCGGCTGCTGGCTTGTGTGGATACTGTGGTATCCACAAAGGGCCTGGTGTGTTAATCTGAAACGTCACAGGTTCACAGTCCACCAGACCCACATCAGTGGGGCCGTCTGCCCATAAATGTGGTGGCAAGCTGTCAATCACAGCCTGTGCCAGAGGATGATCAGTTTTCTCTCTACCATGATGTCTAGCAAGCAGTTCATGTGCCAGAGTGACAGTGTTCATAGTTGAAACAGTTATTTTGTATGCTTTAGCAGATGGAGAATACATGATTTGAGGTAAAGGTGTGGGTTGCCAGTCTGATTGCCCCATGGCACGTTTAACCATGCCACCTAGTTCTTTGGCCTGGTGGTTTGGATGTACAGCTAATGAGACGTGGGGATGCCCTTCGTCACTCATCATGTACCAAGACATTTGTTCTGGAGTGAGGTCCACACCAGCTGCCACGCCCTCAGGTGCCACAAAAATGTCTCGGACTGTAATAGACCAGTCCTGTCCCTCTAGGGAGTGCGCAAACTTCTCATGGTACCAATCAGATTGCTGCCTGTCATAAAATAGAGTCACATGAGGGGGGTCAGGGGGAGAAACATATGGTTCGACCTGCGCTATCCAGGGCTTCCACCGCAGGTAGGCAGAAAGGATTCCTGGGTTCTGGGGAGTTTCAGGATATAACATGCCCCAGTAGATGTCAGCACATGGGTCAGTCACAGGTCTCATCAGATATTGTCCGCCTGTGTCTGCAACATTACAGTGGAACTTGGTGCCGTCCGGCAGTGTCACTGTCAGCCCGTCTGGGCCGCACAAAATAGATGCTCCAAACTTAATCAGCAAGTCTCTCCCCAGTATATTCAGAGGCAGAAGAGGTGAGTGTACAAAACAGTGTGAAACAGTCTGATGTCCCAACTGAGCAGTCATGGGAGTGGTTATAGGCAGAGTCTGTTTATCCCCAGAGAAGCCCATCACAGTGATAGAGTTGTTGGACAATTCCATAGAAGATGATTGAAACAGTGCAGAACAGGTGGCGCCAGTATCCACCAGAAAAGGCAGTGTCTCATCCTCTACTTGCATAGATAACATCGGGTCTGCCGTGCCGATGTAATCTGAGCTGCTCTGTGGGGTGTGTCAGTGTTGTGAGAAGTCACAATCCCACTGTTCCCAGCCGGAAACAGGAAACTGTCCAGTGAATGGAGGTCCTGGGGGGCGGGAGGAAGCCCTCCGTGGACCAGACGCTGCACGTCCTCGGGCATACTGTCCCTGTCTGTGTGGACAGTCCTTGGCCCAGTGTCCCAACTCCTCACAGTAATAGCAGCGGTCACGACTTGGGTCTCCCCTCGGCTGTCCCCTAAGTGTTCCACCCCTTCCGCGCCTGTCTCTCCATCTGCCCCTCCCTGATCCGTACCCCCTGTAGGACCCCGTAGGCTGCTGATAATCAGGAGAATAAGGTGGTGGAGGCACCCAAGGTGTGACAGGAGGTGCGTCAGAGCTTTCAGTGACAACCATGACTTTATTATTTTTATCTTTCTTTTTGTCATTGGCCTTCTGTCTGGCCTCAGTCAATTGTAGTTTCAATAATTGTGCTTGCAAATCCTGGACATCTTTACTGTCAGCTTGTGCTGCCTCTTGGGCACGTGCCAAGTGATGTACTAGATGTCTCTCCCACACACTGGAATCACACCCTGCCATGTCTGGGTTATTATCCATGGCAGTTTTTACAGTCTCAGGAACCCCGTTTAGGACGGCGGTCCTGTACCACACCCTCTGAATGCCTGGGTTGCCAGGGTGGCACCCGGTGTGTTTGATCCATGTGTCTTTGCTTTGATTAAGATATTCTCTTGGACTCTGTTTGGGGTCCCATCTCAAAGTGGGAACGGCGGCTCCAGCAGGCAGAGGATATTTATGTCTTAGTGCTCTGCCTATTTCAGTGCTGACCTGAGTGAAAGGTGTGTCATCTCTCTGTCTAGTAGTGGCGGCGTCCTCCTCTATGTCCCTCACTTCTGAAGCTGTAAGACACCTAGAAATAACGGCCCGAAAATCACCTAGAGCGAGTCTGTGACCTGCTGTCAGACTGTCAAGTTGACTCAGCCACATTGCTCCACCTTCGGCCACTGGAGGTAATTTATCCACTAGTGCCTGTACATCACCTAGTGGGAATGGACGATATTTGATCTGGTGTTCAGTTTGAATCAATGGTAACTGATAGTTGAGTGTCTGTGTATTATCATATCCTTGAGATCTAGTTGTCATGTGGTGTGTTTTGCGTCTGTGTGCTAAGTGTTCAGCTTCATGTGTTTTCAACCACTCCTCAGTAGCCTTGGCCTGTCTCTGTAATAGATCAAACATCTCTCCCTGCTCCGCGGACCAAACACCCTCGACCTGCATCTGAATTCCAGCTGTCCTCCCTTCCTGTGATCCATCTTTCCACACGCCTCCCACGTGAAGTGTAGCGTCTCCAAATTGGGGGTTAGCGTGTGCATCTGTGTGTGGTGTTAAGTCCTGAGCTATAGCAGCCCGCAACTCCTTTAATTCCTCCTGCAACTGTTGCACCTTGTCTATTTCTCCCTGCTTTGTGTTCACAATGTCTGGTGTCTGTGTTCTGTGTGACAGCGGGGCTTCAGCTGCAACACATAGTGCTCCGTCGCAGCTCAGTTCTCTGTCCTTTCGCAGCTGGAAAGGTGAAAGGGCAGGGGCCTCTGGAGGCCCTTCACGGGTGCTAACTCCCGAGGGTAAAGCAGACACACTACTCACTTGGGACGTGTGAGAGCTGTCATCAGACCACGCCTCAGGGGAATCAGGCATGTCTGTTATGGCCAGTGTGCCTTGAGTTATTTGTAAGACTGGATATAATCCAGCAGATGAATGAGAGGATGGTGGTGCAGTAGGAGGGGGTGGTGTATACGGTGGGGGATCCTTAGGTTTTTCTGCTTTGCCATCCTGTGTTTTGGGCTTCTCAGTCATGAGGTGAGTTACACCCTGACCTATCAAAGCCCATCGCGCCCACTGAGCTCTCTTCTCCTCTGCTTTTTCCTGCTCCCTCTTAAATCTCCCTTTCTTAGACCAGCCACACTGCTCTGCACTCTTCCTGGCCTTCTCCCTCTCTGCCTTCGCTTCACCCTCCTTTCTCCAAAACTCCTTCTGTAAACAACCTCTATCTTTCATGCCACGGCCTATTTCTCCCAGCAAATTAATGACTGCCTCCCTCATCTGAGTCATCTCTTCAGATGCGGTTTTAGAGTCAAAAGCCTGATGCAGCGCTTTCTCTAAAATAATCAGTTGAGCTTCTACTGTTTTTAGTGGGCTGTTCGGACCCCACCCATCATCAACAGTGTCTCTGTTAAAATCTCCGTCCATGTCGTCAGTCATCAAAGTCTCAGTCATGTGATTACGTGAAAATTAAAACTAAAGCTTAATAATAATGTGTTATTTGCAAAACTGTGCTCAGAAGAGTTAACAAAACTATGATGTTAGAAAAGTTCAGAAACTATGTTCACATCAGAAATATATACAAAAGTATGTGCACAACAAAACACTAATCCAGTTCGTGAGTGAACCTACTTCAACAGGCCACTGCTTTACGTTTACACCGATTAAGGTTTCCAGCAGTGCTGCTGCTTCAGTTCACCTCGTCTCTGGCATTCATACACAGTCCACACTCATGCTTTACCCATTTATACTGCGAGCTCGGTGTGTGTGTGTGTGTCAGTACTGTATCTTCACTTCTCTTTGTTTCTCTTTAGGGGTGCTTCATGAACTCACAGGACTTATTCTCTGGTCTTGCCGTTCAGTGTAAGAACAGCTCACAGTTATTTCATTAATTACTCTCTACTCTCTGATCTTGTCGTCTTTATCTCAGACGACTCACAGTTTATGAGTCTCAAGAGTGCCTTTCTTTTCTAGATTCTGGCCGACTGAGAAATATGGCACGCTGTGTCCCTGGTACTCAGTCCAATGGATTCGAGACTAGCCTCTGTCCGTGACACCAGAATCTTATATATCTGTAATTTGGAAGCCTGTTGACTTACTTCAACTCCCGCCTAACTAGTGCGGTCATTGTTTCAGTTTCCAGTCTGTCCAACATGCACACCATGTGTTTTTGCCTGGTCTTGTTCTCTCTCTCTTTTCTGTAGTGATTTAGGGTTCCTCAAGCCCCGGGCCTCAAACCCAGCTTTTCCGGCCCCTCGTCAGAGTACCGGTGGAGTCGCCACACTCAGGATTTTCTGCTACCCCTTTTTCTCTTATTCCTCTGCAGGCATTATCCCTCTGCAGGCATTATTCCTCTGCAGGCATTATTCCTCTGCAGGCATTATTCCTCTGCAGGCATTATTCCTCTGCAGGCATCATTTACTTATCTCTTAAACAGCTGTAATCATTACTCATTTACCGTAGTCATATACATTCACTTACGGTTATTTCACTGTAGTCATATTCATTCACATACAGTTAAATTCATTCAGTCAATGTTCTTTTTGCTTTTACAGACAGATTACTACTAAGACTCGGGACACGTTACATTTTAGAGTAGTCAATGCAGATATAAAAGGTCTGCTTACCTTATTGTTGCCATGGCACGTGTCCTCTGTCTGTTCGTAATCGGCCCTTGTGTTCAATTGACGGATCTGAGGATGATTTTTTGCCCTTTGATCCCCTGGACGAGCCCCCAATTGTTGTGACCTGATCTGGTCACCCCGGATTCCCAGACTCCGTCCCCGAAGCACAGAACATTGAATGAAAACCAGTACTGATCAGTTTCAGTTTCGCCTTTATATAAAGGGAGAATGCACAGCTCAATACAGACCCCTCGATCTGCTCCTGCAGCTGACCATTTGCATTCTGTCCGTCCCATGCGTTAGGCTTGTTTTATTAATCTTACAACAAGGTGTGGTTACATTTACATAGAAAGGCATAAAAGGTAATGTTTTTCAGTGAAACATGCATATTCAATAATCACAAGGTGGAGGGCGTATACGAAACTAAAAGACATTGAAGTTCTCCCACTCATATTACTGATGTGAGGGTGTGTGTGTATTTCACAGATCCTCCTGTTACAGCCTTGAGTATATCTTGTCTTTCTGGCAAGCTTGTGTTTCCATCTCTGGGTCAACTTAGGGGTTTGCAGTTCGAATATCTAAACACATCATTAAACATCAGAATGCTTTATGACCTCAGCCAGAGGTCTGGATCTATGCACAACCATACACTTTTACCATATATGCAGACAAACATATATTTTGACCAAGTTTGACCATATATTTCCACACTGTGTGTGTGTGTGTGTGTGTGTGTGTGTGTGTGTGTACTTGTAAATATTACTTTGGGGGTTCTCTTCCCAAGGAGCCCACCAACAGTGAGGGGCCCATGCAGCAACCTTGTGGGGTCCAAAATCAACCACACACACACACACTTCCGGAAGTGTGTGTCATTTGAACCAATGAGACACGCAGCCTACCGAAGGAGGACATTTGATAGGCTACTTCACTTCTGGCATTGCCAGTTCGAGACATGGGCCTATTTTCTTATTCCGCTTGGTACCAGCGGAGTGATATCAACGTTAATGTCAACAGCGACAGGTAGGTTTGCTTCATTTGACTCTTTCTGTGATTTTACGTCTTTCTCTGGACTCTGCCTGCAGCTGAGCTGCACTCATATATCAGCTACTTCTCGCTACTAACTTCTGTTGTGAGGTACTTATCAGTAACTTTTACTACAAATTGGTAGCTTCTGCTGTCGGCTAAAACTCGCTAGCTCCACATGCTAGCTTCTTCCACTAGATACTACTGCATCGCCTGCAGCTGAAGTGCAATTACATAGATTTATAGCTCGTATGTCAGCTACTTCTTCCAAATAACGTCTACTGTCTGGTATCTATCAATGCATTTTACTGTCGGCTACAAATCGCTAGCCTTTACTGTGGGCTAAAAGTCGCTAGCTACTTCCGTTAGCTTCTTCCGCTAGCTACTGCTGCACTGCCATATATGCACAGCAAAGCACATTAATCAGGAACAGTTCAATCAAAGCAGTCTGTAATATGAGTCTATGAATAGCATTTATTGATGTATGTAACTTAGTTTGCTAGGGATGTTTTTCTGGTGCACATGCTGTGAACTCCTGACTTTGTATGAGCACAAATGTGAGTAAACAGTGTTTAACCTGCTGGCTCACTTAGTGCCACATCAGTGTTCTGACAGTGGGTACCAGTCCAGTGTTACAGATGGAGAAGCATCATTTGACTACCTTGTACCTTTGGTATGGATCTGATGTTTCTCTTTTAATAATATTGTAGATACATTCAGGTTGAATTAAATTGGTTTAATATCAATATAAACCTCTGTCTCAGAGAGGGCATAGCTGTTTTCATTGGTACTATGGTTATCTATGTAATGATATGAGCCATAATGATCAAAAGGAAGGAAAGGATTCGGCCTGCTGAAGAAGCAAAGGTGTACATTCAGTCTTCCAGTGACAAGTCAGGTTGCATACAAACATTTATTGACAGTAATAAAGGTATGGAGTTGTTATTTTAGTATGATTATATGGTCTATAATTAAGTGTTGGCTCAGTATTTCTATTAAAATGCCTCTATAGGAAGAGGAGTGTTTGCAGCCCAGACCATTGAACCAGGGGCTTTTGTACTGGAGTACAGGGGTGAACTCATATCAGTGGAAGAATGCCAGTCAAGACACTACTCAGAGAAAGAGAGTACATTTCTGTATGAATTTGAATGGCAGAATCACCGCTGGTGGTAAGCAAATCACATGTTGTGTAGAGATTCAGGCAATTCTTATTAACTCATGAGTCAAATATTTTAAATAACTGATGGATGAACAAATGAAGCAGTGTTGACATGTTTGAGACATGAGAAGAGATTTATCTGTGTAGTGTTATCCTACAGTTTAAGTTGACCTCTGTGTTATGTGCTATTTAATGTTTTTACATTGTAAGTGTGTACATTTGATGATTCAGTATTACATGATTTCAAAGGTTCACTTTATTTCTCTGGCTTTTAGTATTGATGCATCCAAAGAAGATGGATCCCTGGGAAGATTAGTGAATGACAACCACAAATCACCAAACTGTGTAATAAAAAAGATAATAGTAAAGGACAGGCCACATTTGTGCCCCTTTGCTGTTCAGGCCATAGAAATTGGAACTGAAACTGATTTCAACTCTGGTGATTCCAAGTGGCCTTGGCGTGAAAAGGTGAGTTAGATTAAACATCTATCTGTGTGGTGTTTAAAGGGGTATTTATACTGTAGTGAGTTGCATTGTCTTATATATGCTGAAAAAACTTTCACATGAGCTAACTATCACTGCTAATCTTTAATCTGACTTCAGGTGACCAACAAGCAGGCTCCTGCTGGGGCAGCTGATCTGGGGATGTCCTCCACAGATCACACTTCACATGGAGATTCACACAAAGATGATGTCAGCACACAGGTAATGCAGATTCTTTCTTTTATGGCTGTGGCTGTGTACTGTCTGGTATCTTTGTTTAGATGGGAAGGTGTTTGTATTGCTTTTCCTGGTAAACGTCTCAGACTCACACACTCTGTGTTTCTATTTTGGCCCTTATGGGGCCCCTGGGTGCGAAGTGATTTTCACATCAGCATCACAACATCACACACTCCTTGTTTTCCATGTTTCTCCCGTATGGATGTAATTAGAAGTTATTTTACATCAGTACTGAAAAACCTGACAGTGTCAAACTGTAAATTATAATAAGCATAATTCACCACTTCCCAGTCTGTTGTATGTCTAATGCTGTGTTTATACTGTAGTCCATTGCAATGTCTTATATTTGCTCCGAGACATCGCAGGCTCACACACTGTGTTTCTATTTTGGCCCATGTGGGGTCCTCCTGACCTCTTCATGATTTGGGATGTTCTCAACTTGTGGGGCCTCTCTCACGTCACACACAATTTTGATCTTTCTAGCTTTGTAGGGCCACTTTACACCAAGAACTTGTACTTTTGATTTTCCTTATGGAGCTCTTTTTTACGATAGTCCAAGTATTTTTACTCCTAAATGCATGGTAGTGTCAAATCTCAGATTATGTTAAGCTCAACTCCCAACTATCACATCTAATATCTACAGGGTATTTAGTATGTGATCCATTGCATCTCTGATACTGTTAAGGGACTTGCTCATAACTCTTGTAAAAGGCATGTTACCAGATTAATTGTAAGGCAAACGTGATATGAAAAGTTGCTTCCACACGAGCCATAGACCATGCATTAATTAGCTGTTTGGAGAACAGTTGTCTTATCACTTACCTTTTTCTACGTTCATTTTTAAGGTATATTCTTTTTTTATTCATATTTAGGTTATGGTTTCCAAGTTTTCACTTGTGGAGTACTCTGATAGTGAGGATACAGATGAAGGCTGTGGCACAGACCACCCTTTGACTTCACACTGTAATGAAGTTGTTCAAAACAAAAGAATGACAGACATTTTGGTAAGCCTCAGATACATTAAATACATAATATTGACTAGAGAAGAATTTCAAAAACCTATGGATTTCCTTGATGTAAGGAAAGTCATGAACCACATCTGCATGTGTCTCTGTTTTGCAGAAAGATGCAGTGTCAGATGTTGCTAAATCTGTGTCTGACTCAGATAAGAGTGTTGTGCTTGAAACTGATGATGATTCAATAAAGATAGATTCAGTCTGCACTCATACAATGAAGCTGTTCCAAAGCTTAGGAGGACAAAAAGTATTCTGGTATGTGTTAATGGCCATTTCTCACTTTTCCCAATGTAATATTTTTTATTACATTAAGAATGAAATGATTAAAAATATCTTGACAACTGTTTTGCAGATGGATGAAATGCCATGCTCCGATGCTCTCTATGATTCAAGTGATGATGACGATGCTCACCCTTCCACATCAAACTCTGAAATTGCTTCACAAAGGCCAAAGAGAAGTTGTTGGCACCCGGTTGGCCTTTTCTTTCCCCCTTCATTTTATAATTAAAGCGGACCAACAGAACACACATGCTTTTACAATCTTTATATTTGTTCTGTAGTTTGTAAAAAGCATAGGCATGGTATTTTGTGAATGATACATGTTAGGATCTATATTGACTTTACTGTACTGTTCTGATTGATTCCTTTTAGGGTTTTAAGAAATTCTGATATTGCAGCATATAACTGAAATGTAGATAGGTTGTCATACATGACAAACTAAGTGGAGGCTCAGTTATTAACTTGAGTTTTCTTTTTTCAAAAGTCTCTTGTAGAATCAGACAATACAAGCGGAGGTAGTGAAGAGGAGTATATTCCACATTTCAGGGAGGAAAGCACAGACAGTGACAGCAGCATGGAGTTCCAGAAGTTATAACAAGAAACATCACTGCTTCTACTGTGGACAACAGGTTCAAAAAATGTCAAGACATTTAATTCGTAAACACCATGAAAAGGTGGAAGTTGTCAAAGCTTTAAGTTTGCCAAAAAACTCAAAAGAAAGGCGACTCCAATTAGATTATATCCGAAATAAAGGCAACTTTGAGCATAACATTGAAGTTTTGGAATCCCACAGAGGAAAAATGATCCCATGGAAACAACCAAAGAAAAGATGAAAGGACAAGAATTTACACATTGTGTGTACTGCTATGGATTGTTCACAAAAAGAGTGATGTGGCGACATTTTCAGGTCTGCAAATTCAAGCCTAAGGGTAAATCATCACAAGGTAAAACTAGAGTCCAGGCATTGTGTGCTTTTACTGAACCTGCTCCACTTGGACTTGGTGAAGCATAGTGGAAGTTCTTAAGTGACATGAATCAAGACAATATTGCAGTTGCAATAAAGGAAGACCCATGCATTCTGGAGTATGGGTGCAGACTCTTTACCAAGAATGAGAGGGTAACTAGCCAACACCAGCATATTCGACAAAAGTTGAGAGAACTTGGCAGACTGCTACTGGAAGCAAAAAAGGTTGCACCTGTGAAGACTGTCAAAGACCTCATAAAACCTGAACAGTACAGTCATGTTGTCTCTGCTGCACGATCCCTGGCTGGGTTCAATGATAAAACTGGCAAATTTCACCGTCCATCTCTTGCTCGCAAAGTTGGACACAGCTTGCGTTCTTTGGCCATGTTTATAAAGTCGGAAGGATTGAAGACAAAAGATAAACAAGCTGTCCAAGATGCTGATGAATTTGCACAGCTATACCAAGAAAGTTGGAAATTTGACATTGCAAGTCAAGCACTAACTCAACTTGACCAAACCAAGTGGAATTCTCCTCAACTCCTCCCATTCACTCAGGATGTCCAGAATCTCCATTGCTTTTTATCAGAGAAACAGCAGCAACACTTGAATACCCTCACCGAAGAGCCTTCACCCTCAAACTGGAAAGACCTTGCTAAAGTGACCCTAGCACAAGTTATCCTCTTCAATCGCCGGAGAGCGGGTGAGCTATCCAGAACGCCTCTGTCTGTGTACTTGTCAAAGGACATGTCAGAAACGCATGATGATGTGAACTTGGCCCTTACAGCTCTTGAGCAGAAGCTTTGCAAACATTTTGTTCGGATAACCATTGTGGGAAAAAGAGGAAGGAAAGTTCCTGTTCTCCTCACTCCTCTCATGAGAGAATCACTAGATGCTCTGACTGAGAAGCGAGAAGAATGTGGAGTGCTGGATGAAAACAGATTATTTGCTTTGCCACAGTCTGTCCATTATCTCAGGGGTTCTGACTGCATAAGACAGTTGGTGAATGAATGTAATGGCATAAAGAATCCAAAAGCACTAACCTCAACAAAGCTCAGGAAACACATTGCCACCCTATCCACTGTTCTGAATCTCAAGACAACAGAACTTGACCAGTTAGCTGACTTTCTTGGGCATAACATCGAAGTCCACAGAACACACTACTGGCTTCCAGAGGGCACCCTCCAACTAGCAAAAATAAGCAAAGTTCTTCTTGCAATGGAACAGGGACGCCTGGGAGAATACAAAGGAAAGAGTCTGGATGAAATTCACCTTGATGTAAACAGTATACCTACTGTACTATATTTTGATACGTGAATGTTTTGATGTTGTCCATTTAACTGCTATCTAGGGTCAATATTTCAGAGTTGGATGTTTGTGTACTCTTGATTGATCTCTATCAATTACCATTTTAGAGACTGCTGACATGGAGAGGTGTTCACAAGAGGACGCAGAAGATATGGGTGAGGTTTTTTAACTGGCTGTGAATTATTCATTTGATCTAAATACTGGACTGCCTGTGGATTTTGCTTGGCCTACTGATTGCAAGAAGTACTACTTATTACACGTTGCCAAGCATCTTTTTTGAATAGAAAGGTCTGAGTAGTATTTGCATGGTTTTATAATGTAATCCTACCAGTTCATGCAGCCCTTATAGCCTATGTTCACATAGAATTTTTATTTAGCACGCTACAGGAAGCCATAATGGCAAAATGGAGAAAGTTACCATGGACTGCACATTGTGCTACAAAAACTGTGTCGACTGTTCTAGACACATTTAAGTATAGTATAATATTTGGTTATGTGCTTTAATAGAATATTTTATTCCTTTCTACATAGCAAGTCTGAATACTCATTCCTGTGGCACTCCAAATGTATTTGTAATGACTGTTTTATGCACCCAGATGCCAGTGAGGATCATGAGTTGGAAGCTGAGGACAACATGACATCGCTGCAAGAAGGTACTTCCACATTGTTGTTTTTCAATCATCTTTAAAAGACACACATGCCATATATTAAAACAAATCTTTGATTATTGTGAATTGCTTGCTATCACATATGCTGCTTCAGTAAACCTTTGCTGCATGCAGGCGCCAGTGTTCCACATGCACAGGGGTCAGAAGATGAGAGCACGGTGCCATCCCTGCTAGAATGTGCCTCCGCACCAAAGAGCCACAGTCGGAGGAAGGGGGGCACAAAGAGAGGTGAGCTTAGAGCAGTGATAAAACTACCCACTCCAGCTTTGTGTATTTATTATAATTAGTTATATTAACGAGTTCCTTAAATGGAGAGAAACCTTCTCCAAACTATGAATGACAGTGACCTATTAAAACGCTGCGGAGACTTTCTGTAGTTATTCATTTTTATTTTACCCCTCCTGGACCCCCTGCAGTTCGCCTACAGAGCTAACAGATCTGTGGACGATGCTGTCAACCTGACCCTTCACTACATCCTGCAGCATCTGGACTCCCCGGGAACCAATGCTAGGATCCTGTTTGTGGACTTCAGCTCTGCTTTCAACACAATCCGCCCAGCTCTCCTCGAAGACAAGCTGTCCCTGCTGCATGTTCCAGACTCCATCTGCCGGTGGATCACTGACTTCCTGACAGACAGGAGACAGCATGTGAGGCTGGGGATGAATGTCTCGGACACAAGGACCATCAGCACCGGTACCCCCCAAGGCTGTGTACTTTCCCCTCTGCTCTTCTCCCTGTACACCACCTGCTGCACCTCCAGCCACCAGTCTGTCAAGCTGATTAAGTTTGCTGACGACACCACCCTCATTGGACTCATCTCAGACGGGGATGAGTCTGGACAGGAGGGAGGTGGACCGTCTGGTGTCCTGGTTTGCTGACAACAACCTGGAGCTGAATGCCCAGAAGACAGTGGAGATGACAGTAGACTTTCGGAAAGTGCCAGCTCCATCACCCCCCCTCACCCTGACAGACACCCCCATCTCCACAGTGGACTCTTTCCGCTTCCTGGGTACCACCATCACCCAGGACCTCAAGTGGGAGCTCACCATCAGCTCCCTCGTCAAAAAGGCCCAGCAGAGGATGTACTTCCTGCGGCAGCTGAGGAAACTCAAGGTGCCAGCCAGGATGATGGTTCAGTTCTACACGGCCATCATTGAGTCCATCCTCACCTCCTCCATCACAGTGTGGTACGCTGGGGCCACTGCCAGGGACAGGCACAGACTGCAGCGTGTGGTGCGCTCTGCTGAGAAGGTGATCGGCTGCAGCCTGCCATCTATCGAGGACCTGTACGTCTCCAGGACTCTGAGGCGTGCAGGTCGGATCACAGCTGACCCTTCTCACCCTGGACACGGACTCTTTGAGCCACTCCCCTCAGGCAGGAGGTTACGGTCCATTCGGACCAGAACCTCACGCCACAAGAACAGCTTCTTCCCCTCTGCTGTTGGACTGTTGAACAGTAATTAATGCACTGCTCTGCACTGTCACTTCAGAAGGTCACTTTAGTATAGTCACTGCACAATGACGACTATTTGCACTGTTTACTCCATCTTGCACCACTTGCACACGAGTACCACCTCACCGATCCATGTGGTACCTGTTACATTATTACACTGTTCCACTCGTTCATATAAGGGTCTATGTTTGCCATTACATCCACCATTCATTTTATGTTCTGTTCATTGCATGTCTGTTATTCCATGTCAATTTAGCCTTACTTTAGTTTATTTACTTAACCCTCGGGCGTCATTGGGGACTCAAAAATGTCCACTTACAAAAAACCGCTATAAAAACTTAACAGATTAATGTTTTTTTCTGCTTTCTTCTGCATAAATATGTTAAACAACTTCAGCCCTGCTCAAAACTACCAAACATTAAATCATTTTGAGGAATTTAACCCTTTAAATGCCAGTTTGATTACTTGATGCAACAGTAATTTTTTATGAAGAAAACACAAAAAGTGAGTTGTTTTCCACAAAACAAAAGTTAGGTGGCTGAGGCATTATTTTTTGAGAACACATGAGAATCCTGCTCACAAACCGAGGAGGTCAAAGCTTCTGGAACACACGGACCTCCTGCTCCTGTTTCCTCCTGGCAGCCTCCTCCTTGTTCCTCCTCTTCTCCTCCTCCATCTGTGAAGAAACAGCTCAGCTCATGTGTCTGATCACAGCTGCAGGCTGGAGACTGGGAGAAGTGGGATGAGCAGCATCTCACCACCCTAAACCTCATGTTCTCATTATTAAGTGTCACCTAACTGGGAGGAATTACCTCCGATCTAAAGTACGGACCCATGCTGTCTCTTACCTTTTTCTTCTCCTCTCTCTCCTTCAGTAATGTCTGCTTGTCCACCAGCTTCACCACCGTGGGCAGGCCTGCAACGTAGTCAGCCTGTCAGTTCACCTGTCTCCCTCTGCCTGCTTTCTGCTGCCCTCCTCAGCAGCCAGCAGGGTTCTGTGTCTGAGCTGAAGGCCGTTACCTTCATGATCTTCCAGTCGGACTCCCAGCTCCGGTAACGTGTCGTCACGGATGACATCACAGAGCTGCAGCAACTCCATCACTGAAGGGTTTCATTAAAAATAGCTTAACTAAACCCTGAGGAAATACATCCACATATTCAGAGGATTCTTAAATGCACGTCCTCACCTTATATCTTCCTGTTTGAACAGCATATTTATAATCAGAAAGGTTTCTTACAGAGGAAGTGGACTCCTGGACTACAGCATGGTGCACTACCGGCCCTACACTACACTGGTGTGAGTGTGTAGCATTCTAGATGGTGTAGATGGTGCACCACTACAGCATGGTGATATGACAAAGAATATATGTAAACTCAGCTATAGAAATGATAACAAAACAGTGAGATAACATCGATTGTAGTGTCAGAACAAGTAAAGTACGTTTTGTGCATACGTGTATAGTTTATACATATAAACTATAATAACAAGGAAGAAAAAATCAAAAAAACAAAAACCAGTCAAAACAGATGAGTGCTGCTCGCAGCAGCCGCCATGACCCTGATGATGGATGAGCTGAGCTGAGGGAGGAGACTGATCTTCCTGCTTTTCCTGGGCATATTGTAAACGCCTCTTCACTTTTTGTCGTTATTACTTAAAAATTCTTTGAAAAAATACGGCGTTGTTCTCGTAGACCGAGGAGCCCTGCGTTTGTGCTGCCTACATCATGGTTACTCAACCGGAAGTCAAAATAATTACCTTTTATTACATTATTCTACATTTTATTTTAAGTGACAGTGCAGAGCTTCCAGACAGTTTGTCTCCTTCAGTGGGACTAATCAGCTGTTATATGATCAGAGCGTGTGTAGATGAAGCAGGATCACATATCAACATGCTGCTAGATCTTGAAACTCTGTCCATTCCATCTGATGGAGGCTTTTCTCCACTTCTTGTTCCTCCAGTTCATGCCTCCTTTGCAGAGCAGCGGCTTTCTCCATTAAAGCTGCTTTTTCTGATTTCAACCTCAAGCACGCCGATGACGTCCTAGACACAGATGATCTGCTAGAATGACTTTGCTTGCTCGATTTTTTGCTTGATACATTTGACACACTGTCACCAGGATTCATTTCAACTTGACTCTCATTACTTGCACTTTTGCCATCATCATCATTTTCATCAATCAATACATTCCCATCACCCATTGCATCTTCATCTTGATCAATATTTGCACTTTTATTCACAGTTTCTTCATCATCATCGCATGAAGCTCCATTGTCCTTTAACCACATTGTGATCTTTTCCATAAATGCATCATTGTCATCCTTTTTTGACTTAAACCATGCCTTCTGCTTTTTCTCCTCCTCTGGAGATGAGGGAAACTCAGAGAGCAATGTGTTATGAAGTTCAGAGGCACGCTGACACATTTGTCCAAAACTTTTGAAGTTTTTCCAAACAATGGGGACATTTTCCTGAGAATCCAAAAGAGAGGTGATTTGTACTTTTAACTTGTTTGCTTGTTTAAAATAGGCACTTCTTTCCCTTTGAAGCCTTTCAACTACTATGGTGATTCCTTTAAAAGTAGGCTTTCTTGATCTTTTCTCCACAACATCACATTGCACCTCGGCACGTTCAGGTTCCACAACATGTTGCTGATCCTCCATTGTCAATGAATCACGAGTGCCAATTCAAACAGAAACATTTCATATCAGCTTGTTTTTGTCCATACAACCATCACAGCGAACGATCATCCACTCCATTCAATTTCCATGAACTCGTTGAAAAGTCCGAGCCTCATCATTGGACTTGAATGCAGCACACCGTAGTCATTGTAGTTTCTCACTGCGGCAGCGCACAAGATCCAAACACACAATCCCTTTATCTGCTCCTAGTGTATGCACCAACCGGGCCTCCTTTATCTTCTTTCAATGTCCATAATCATTTTTCTTTTCAATTAAAGAGCATGATTTACCGTTCTCCATAAGACAAGCTGCCACTCGATCAACCGCTCCAGTCGGCATTTCTGCGCGTCCTTTTTCCAACCTCCCGATGAGATCAGGTTTTTACTTGTGTAGTGCCGATTTTACCAGCCTTCAGCCACTCGGTTGGGTGCAGGGGATGTTGTTTTCCTACGTGCTGTTATTTCCAAAATGAATCATTTGATGCATCGTACTCTTTGGTTGAGGTTCCCGTTTATTGTTAACAAAGTATTTGATCATGATTACAAAACAGAAAAAACGTGTCGGCGGTAAAAACTGTACGACCTGTCTGATCTGCTCACCTGAATCACCTGTGTTCATTTAAGCCTTACCCACCAACCCTAACCTGCCATCTAGCGACAAACAAAGGCAATTGCATGTTAACTTCATGGCTCCTACAGGTCCCATTAACTCCTATTATAATGCTACATTTTTTAATATCATAGCTATAACAACATATAACCATGCATTTCTTGATGTAAGGGTTTCATTTTGGAGAAAAATAGTTACATTTGACATTTTCTACTGTTCACCACTAAAATCTTTCCATCATAATGTCCCTGTAATGTCTTCAGCTTGTTCAGCTGATGTCATGGACAGCCAGAAAATCCAAGCAAGACACTACAAGACCCTCCAAGAAATGTACAAGTCCAAAAAGCCAAACAAAGCTGCGGTAACTCAATTGCTGAACCTTGAATTCGAGTCTCGAAGACCCTTCATCACCTCTGACGTCTTACAGGAGCAAGACAGAGCAACAAAGATTCTAGAGGCTTACCCTTGTTTCAGGGAACTGGATCACGTAAGTAATGTTGGTCCCACTTAGATGCAGAACAGATGGAAAAGCTTCTACTCAAAGGTCCAGTTTTATGGTGTGATGAAGAAGGCCATGAAGCCTCCAAAAACTTTGAATGGAGGTGAAGTCATGACACATTTAGTTCTTTTTACATAATAATGTCTCAATTATTTATGTTAGAGTTACTTATAGTACCACGTTGTATTGTGCCTTTTCCATTCAACCAGTGGAGCATATCACAGCTGTCTTCAGAGCCCTGCCACTGCTCTGTCCGTCCAGCACTATGCCACCAAAGAAACTGGGCTCAAGCAGCGAGGCTCTTTTCCATGTCCTTTCGGTAAGATTGTTCATAATATATTCCTGTTTTTCATACATTTTATATTTAGTTTAGTTACTTTGAGATAAACTTTGATCATTTCCATGGTTCCAGGGGAAGGGGAAGTGTTTCCTACAGTGTGCTTAATGTAGTACTGACTTCATTGGCTCTAGCTGTGCTGCATTCAGCATTTGCAGGGGATTTATTGTGACCATAGAATTTCACTAATGTCCTCATCCAGGTCAAAGTTTATGTTACTTTTCTAATCTTCTTCATTTATTTGTGTCATCCAGACTTCTGAGGATCCTGATGGGTTCGTGCGGCAGCAGGGCCTGTCTTCTCCTGTTCCGCTCGTTTCTGAGGACAACTGCATGATCGCCGTTGGAAACACTCCACTGAGCACCTTCACCATGGACAGACTTCTCATGGCATATTACTATGCCCTGCACATGACCTACCATTTCTACACTCCTGTCAGTACTGCAAACAGAGGTACTTCACCATTCAATCCACGAGCAGGATTTGACCCCCACTACAAAGAAGCGATTGGTGAGTGGAAGTCATTCCCTGAGCGAGTGAGCCCCTTTGTTTGTAGAAGCTTGTATTTGATTTTTTAAAGAAAAGTTCATCACATTCCTCACATTTGTTTTTGATGTTTTTTGGAATGTGAAAGTGGTCCTGTTTTGAATTAAATACACAATATTGAATGAAAAACTTTTGGTGGCTTGATTTAAGACAACTTCACTTATATTTGTTATACTGTTTTAAGAAATGATGTCTTATTTTAACTACCTTCATGCTTATTATCCATCTCAGATTAAGGTGTCATTTCCTAAAGTTAATTTAGTAGATAGACTTAAATTCTAATTTTAAGTTACTTAATCTTAAATTAGTGGTTTTTCATTTCTTGTTTTAGAACAAAATGGATTAATTGAACATTTTCTGTCTTGTTTTAAGTCTCATTTTAGTCTTACAGAGCCAAGAATTTTGGGCCTATTTTAAGAATTCTTGTCAAGAAAAAAAAGCTTACCCCATTGGCAGATTCATTTGCTTGATACAAGATAATTTGATTGACTATAAGAATATTTTCCTTTTTTCTAGTAGAGCTGTTTTTGCAGTGTGCTGAGCACCCTTAGGCGACTCAGATGCACTTTTGTAGTTTTTTATCTTTCAGCAATCAGCTGCTGCAGACAAACAGGGCAGCAGCTGCGTTCCTCTAATCTCCACACAACACCATCCCAGCTAACACAACCTAAGCCTCCATGCAGAGGCGTAGCAGCGTTAGCGTTTCTGCACTGCATGCACACAGAGGTTGCTATTAGCTTAGCTTGGCCTGGATTCAGGGATAGTGTGCACACAGACTGGGAGCAGGGAGAAACTGTTAGCCTAACCTAGCCTGCACCCAACTCACACTGAGGCGTCATGTCCAGCAGCACCGAAGGCATGGAGCCTGTAAAGATAAGAGTCTTTATGAATCTGCTGCACCGCCGTGCTGTGATATTTATTTGTTGTTTGTTGTTAATGAATCTGCAGTTTGACTTTAAGTCCCACACAGATCACAGCACTAAAACAGAACGACTTTGCTGTCAGCCATGTGATGTGTTCCACTTTGTTCTTGATTTCGGGCTCATTTCAGCAGTGTGCCGCAGAGGTCTGAGAGTTCTGATTAGAAGTCCTTTTTAAATCTTTTTGGGGTCTCATCCCCCACAGATCAGCCTTGAAGCTTTTCATCCAGCTCTTCTTCTTTGCTCACACCTGCTGAATGAGACACATGCTCATTTACTTTGGACTGTTTTTTTGTAATAGAATAATTTAGAGTTTATCCAACACAACAAACGCTGTAAGGAGAGATACTGTCTGCTCAGCCGGCTGGAAGCACAAACACAGGAAGTAGCACAATGACTGCGAGCAGGGAGAAACTGATGAGGCCCCGTTCATCCAGCAGATCAGCATGCAGGCTGCTGATGGAGGCTTCTATACACACAGCAGCCCTGCTGACTCTCAATCCTCCGCTCTGATTGGACTGAGGGCGGAGTAGAGCCTGTGCTGACTCACTGCACCGCCTGCTGGTTCGGTGTGGTATTACATGGTTACCATGGTGCTCCTGTTCACCTTTAAATCAGCTGTGGGGGTGTTTTTCTGTTGACAGGAAAGTCCGGACTCTCACTTTCAGTTAGAGGGAAAACACCGCAGTGGTTTCAGTGCACAGGACGGAGGCCTCTGAGACTGAACCACCAGGCGGAGGGGGGGTTTACAGCAGGAGGAAGAGCGACACCAAAAACAGGATTTGAAAGGACCGCCTGCAGGTCACACGAGCAGCCCCCTGGTGGCCGAGGCCCAGTATGACAGGACATTTGGCATGATTTTAAACAAAGTCAATAGACGCCATGTGCAGTCTGTGTTCAGATGTAAACCTTAATGCTGCAGTTTTCTAGAGCTGATGATTGTTTCATTATTGATTGATTGCCCATGATTAATCAATCAGTGCATTCTGACATTTGATGGACAAACAGTGGACAACGTCCTGAAAAGGTTCAAACTTCCGTTCTTTGATCGTTGTTGCAGCTTTAGAGCAGATGATGAGGATGTAGATGATCGCTCTGTGTGTCTGTGATGACCTCATCTGAACAAGAAACTGGACTGGACCGACAACACAGCTGCACTTTACAAGAAGGGCCAGAGCAGACTCCACCTCCTTGATCCTGTGGAGGAGGTGGGAAATCAGAGGATGCTGGCAAAGCTGTCACCACCCACCCCATGCACAGCACTGAGCAGCTCCTTTAGTGACAGGCTGCTCCATCCACGCTGTGTGAAGGAGCGCTTCCACAGGTCCTTTCTCCCTGCTGCTGTCAGACTTTACAACCAGGCTTGCCGCCACAGTAGATTACACACACACACACATATAGCTCTCATAAGATAAAATAAGGTCAAGTAAACAAGATCAAGTCAAGTCAAGTATATTTATAAAGCACAAAATAATCAAATTACAGGAAACAGGATAAAACATAAAAAAGATTAACATAAAAATGGTAAAAGCTCCTTTCCACAACTATCCCTACTCTTCGGGTTGCCCAGGCTGGATCGGTCCTGGTAGTCTACGCACTTTGTCGCTCAGCCTGGCAGACCTGGTAGTACCAGCTTTTCCGGTAGTCCTCACGGTCATGGTAGTACCAGATGTCTGCATTGATCCTTGCAAAGAGGCTGTCCATCTCACTGTCCTCCGAATGTGTGACCTTGGCCCTGCTCTGTGCTGGTGTCTCTGCGACACGTTCTTTCTTCTGTGGTTCCTTTGATTTAAACCACGATGGCAGAAAGATGTCCACCAGCTGTTTGGGGTCCAACGGTCTGTACGTGGGCCTGCTCTGTGCTGGTGTCTCTGCGACACATTCTTTCTTCTGTGGTTCCTGTGATTTAAACCATGTTGGAAGAAAGATGTCCACCAGCTGTTTGGGGTCCAACGGTCTGTACGTGGGCCTGCTCTGTGCTGGTGTCTCTGCGAAACATTCTTTCTTCTGTGGTTCCTGTGATTTTAACCACGTTGGCAGAAAGATGTCCACCAGCTGTTTGGGGTCCAACGGTCTGTACGTGGGCCTGCTCTGTGCTGGTGTCTCTGCGACACGTTCTTTCTTCTGTGGTTCCTGTGATTTAAACCACGTTGGCAAAAAGATGTCCACCAGCTGTTTGGGGTCCAACGGTCTGTACGTGGGCCTGCTCTGTGCTGGTGTCTCTGCGAAACATTCTTTCTTCTGTGGTTCCTGTGATTTAAACCACGTTGGCAGAAAGATGTCCACCAGCTGTTTGGGGTCCAACGGTCTGTACGTGGCCCTGCTCTGTGCTGGTGTCTCTGAGACAAGTCCATCGGTGGTCTGCACACTTTTTCGCTCGGCCTGGCAGACCTGGTAGTACCAGCTATTCCGGTAGTCCTCACGGTCATGGTAGTACCACATGTCTGCATTGATCCTTGCAAAGAGGCTGTCCATCTCACTGTCCTCCGAATGTGTGACCTTGGCCCTGCTCTGTGCTGGCGTCTCTGCGACACGTTCTTTCTTCTGTGGTTCCTTTGATTTAAACCACGATGGCAGAAAGATGTCCACCAGCTGTTTGGGGTCCAACGGTCTGTACGTGGGCCTGCTCTGTGCTGGTGTCTCTGCGACACATTCTTTCTTCTGTGGTTCCTGTGATTTAAACCACGTTGGAAGAAAGATGTCTACCAGCTGTTTGGGGTCCAACGGTCTGTACGTGGGCCTGCTCTGTGCTGGCGTCTCTGCGACACGTACTTTCTTCTGTGGTTCCTTTGATTTAAACCACGTTGGCAGAAAGATGTCCACCAGCTGTTTGGGGTCCAATGGTCTGTACGTGGGCCTGCTCTGTGCTGGTGTCTCTGCGAAACATTCTTTCTTCTGTGGTTCCTGTGATTTTAACCACGTTGGCAGAAAGATGTCCACCAGCTGTTTGGGGTCCAACGGTCTGTACGTGGGCCTGCTCTGTGCTGGTGTCTCTGCGACACGTTCTTTCTTCTGTGGTTCCTGTGATTTAAACCACGTTGGCAAAAAGATGTCCACCAGCTGTTTGGGGTCCAACGGTCTGTACGTGGGCCTGCTCTGTGCTGGTGTCTCTGCGAAACATTCTTTCTTCTGTGGTTCCTGTGATTTAAACCACGTTGGCAGAAAGATGTCCACCAGCTGTTTGGGGTCCAACGGTCTGTACGTGGCCCTGCTCTGTGCTGGTGTCTCTGAGACAAGTCCATCGGTGGTCTGCACACTTTTTCGCTCGGCCTGGCAGACCTGGTAGTACCAGCTATTCCGGTAGTCCTCACGGTCATGGTAGTACCACATGTCTGCATTGATCCTTGCAAAGAGGCTGTCCATCTCACTGTCCTCCGAATGTGTGACCTTGGCCCTGCTCTGTGCTGGCGTCTCTGCGACACGTTCTTTCTTCTGTGGTTCCTTTGATTTAAACCACGATGGCAGAAAGATGTCCACCAGCTGTTTGGGGTCCAACGGTCTGTACGTGGGCCTGCTCTGTGCTGGTGTCTCTGCGACACATTCTTTCTTCTGTGGTTCCTGTGATTTAAACCACGTTGGAAGAAAGATGTCTACCAGCTGTTTGGGGTCCAACGGTCTGTACGTGGGCCTGCTCTGTGCTGGCGTCTCTGCGACACGTACTTTCTTCTGTGGTTCCTTTGATTTAAACCACGTTGGCAGAAAGATGTCCACCAGCTGTTTGGGGTCCAATGGTCTGTACGTGGGCCTGCTCTGTGCTGGTGTTTCTGCGACACGTACTTTCTTCTGTGGTTCCTGTGATTTTAACCACGTTGGCAGAAAGATGTCCACCAGCTGTTTGGGGTCCAACGGTCTGTACGTGGGCCTGCTCTGTGCTGGTGTCTCTGTGACATGTTCTTTCTTCTGTGGTTCCGGTGATTCTAACCACGTTGGCAGAAAGATGTCTACCAGCTGTTCGGGGTCCAACGGACTGTACTTGGCCCTACTCTGTGCTGGTGTCTCTGAGACAAGTCCATCGGTGGTCTGCACACTTGTTCGCTCAGCCTGGCAGACCTGGTAGTACCAGCTATTCCGGTAGTCCTCACGGTCATGGTAGTACCAGATGTCTGCATTGATCCTTGCAAAGAGGCTGTCCATCTCACTTTCCTCCGAATGTGTGACCTTGGCCCTGCTCTGTGTTGGTGTCTCTGCGACACGTTCTTTCTTCTGTGGTTCCTGTGATTTTAACCACATTGGCAGAAAGATGTCCACCAGCTGTTCGGGGTCCAACGGACTGTACTTGGCCATGCTCTTGGACAGCTGATTTTCTAAGGAGGACATGTCCTCTGACAGTCGGTTTACCATAGTCTTTTTCCTGGACAGTAAAGAAAGAAAGAAAGAAAGAAAGAAAGAGGGTGAAAAACAAGAACAAAAGAACAATTATTATTTTGATTGCTTGCCAAAAACCATAAGATTATAAGAAGCTCAGGCTGTGTGATGTGAATGTGGAAAAGTAGTATACAGCTGAAGGACGATCAATATGACAGATACAATGCTTAAAGTCTGATAAAGACTACAAACATGGCTGCTTTGTATGCTTCTTGTGTGTCAGCCTGTCACCGTGGGATCAGCCCTGCCTGCCTGCCTGTATCCATGACAACCTGAATGTTTAACTGTATCAGCTCTCTCTGTCCCCTCCTAATGCATTTCCAATGTAAAAACACCCTCTAAAAAATCAGCCATTCAAATATCAACATGTTCATCTCACAGAGCACATTCCGGGTCAACAAGTTTTTCACATATTAAGCAGTTTTTTTAAGCAGTGTCATTTTTAACATGGGAGTCTATGAGAGAGCCCTTCAACGAGGGTCATCTGCCAAATGCATCTGCTCCTACAAATGTCAATGTATAATATATTTTACTTTTGGAGACCTTTGATAAAGTTTATGAACATGAGGTGAGAGAGAGAGAGAGACAGAGAGAGACAGAGAGACAGAGAGAGGGGGAGAGAGAGAGGGAGACAGAGAGAGACAGAGCTATAGTCGCACCTGTGACCGGGTCCCTTAGAAGAACTCAGCTGAGATGGTGTTTAGTTTATGAAAAGTTTGGTTCTGTCTGAGCCCACATTTAGAATTTGAATTGTTTCCATTAGAAAAACTTGGCAGCGGAAAACGTGACCGGCAGGTTTTCAGTTTACCGGACAAGTGTTTTTTTTACCATAAATACTGCACAAGGCTCTTAACATGGTAAAATTACAAACACAAACAGAAACACATCGGGACGGGCTCATACCAGTTTAATACCGCGGTGTGCTGCCAGCATGGAATTTAAAAAAGTCTGTTCGCTATATGCGTTTTTAAACGGCCTCAATAAAACTATATTAACTGAAAAAGATGGCTTGTCAAGTTTCAGGCAGTTTATAATGCACTTCACCTGCCGTGCACGGCACAGTATTCACGTACAGTGGGGTAAAATGTGGAGGCCGTTTGACGGTGTCAGAATTTGGATACCGCCCAACCCTAGTGCAGACACACACACACTCTTTCTCTCTCTTTGAATAAACGCCATGAAGTTGCACTTATCACTCACTACTGTTGGTACTCACCACGAATCTGACTGTATGAAGAAATGTGTAAAAGATGTTATCCTCCTCTGCAGCTGTTTCGTTCTTCCTCTCTGATCCGTCTCTTCTCGAGTTTAGTCCAGTAATCAGTTTGAGATTATTTTCCTTCGTTTACACGAACTCTCCAAAATCTCCTGCTGTCTCTCCTTGAAACTCTCCACCAACAGCTTTATTGCACAAAGGTGGACCTTTATATATCTTTGTATGCCTTTGATCTCTGAGTCATCAAAGGTACAGCCCTGCCTGCCTGTATCCATGGCAACCTGAATGTTTCTCAACTGCCCCTAACTGCAGCTCTCTCTGTCCCCCTCCTAATGCGTTTCCAATGTAAAAACACCCTCTAAACAACTGCTGCTTTTGTCCAAACCGAAGCACTCAGACAAAAAATAAAAAATTTGTGCAAAACTCTACACACAAATAAAACAACCTTACACCAAATCAGCAAAACATTGCAGATCTCTTGCAAAAGCTAATACATCTTGCTTAACTCTTCAAACCTTTGTAAAAATGGTATTTTTGTACCACACAGTTAACACAAACCATCATATTACTAAGCACACAATGTGCCAACTACACACTGATGGTATTACAGTTTTTTCTGAATGCTTAAACACTAACAATGATTCTTATAGCACAATTTCTAAAACTATTAATAGTTATAGCAAAATCACTCACTGAGTTTACAAAACTAAAAGCAAAAAAACTGCTTTACACTCAGTTTGCACTTTTGTAACACACAATTTGCAAATGTATAAATATAATCCACTTCACAGCATCTTTTTGCTGAACTGTAAACACAACTCACTGCTTTACACACAACTTCCAAATGATCAACACACTCCTAGTAAAACTACACAGAGTTGTGTTTACAGTTCAGCAAAAAGATGCTGTGAAGTGGATTATAGTTATACAATTGCAAATTGTGTGTTACAAAAGTGCAAACTGAGTGTAAAGCAGTTTTTTTGTTTTTAGTTTTGTAAACTCAGTGAGTGATTTTGCTATAACTATTAATAGTTTTAGAAATTGTGCTATAAGAATCATTGTTAGTGTTTAAGCATTCAGAAAAAACTGTATATGCAGCTAAGTACAGAGTATAAGTGTCACTATAATCCAATCAGAGTACAGTACACAGTATGAGCACAATATATGATGCATGGATACAAATCTGGAGCTATAAGGTGCTAAGTTGTCATGGTGATAAGGCAGGTGATGGCGGTCTATGTAAGCTCCATCCTGGTCATTGTAGGCGTAGTTCGGCTCCCCCAGGTCATCAGTGGGGGCGTGGTCTCTGCCAGCCAGCAGATTGGTCCGTTTCAGAGCGCGGCCTTCTCCAAATGCACGGTACAGATACACCGCCATGACGAACAGCGCCACCTGCAGAGAGGCGGAAACACTCAGTGTGATGGAGCTAGAGTAACATAAGGCTACCATCCAGACTCACTGTACGAGACAGCCTCTAGTGTGTGTGTGTGTGTGTGTGTGTGTGTCTGTGTGTGTCAGTGTGTGTGTGTGTGTCTGTGTGTGTCAGTGTGTCTGTGTGTGTCAGTGTGTCTGTGTGTGTGTGTCTGTGTGTGTCTGTGTGTCAGTGTGTGTGTCTGTGTGTGTCAGTGTGTCTGTGTGTGTCAGTGTGTCTGTGTGTGTCAGTGTGTGTGTGTGTGTCTGTGTGTGTCAGTGTGTCTGTGTGTGTCTGTGTGTGTCAGTGTGTCTGTGTGTGTGTGTCTGTGTGTCAGTGTGTGTGTCTGTGTGTGTCTGTGTGTGTGTGTGTCTGTGTGTGTGTGTGTGTGTGTGTGTGTGTGTGTACTTGTAAATATTACTTTGGGGGTTCTCTTCCCAAGGAGCCCACCAACAGTGAGGGGCCCATGCAGCAACCTTGTGGGGTCCAAAATCAACCACACACACACACACACTTCCGGAAGTGTGTGTCATTTGAACCAATGAGACACGCAGCCTACCGAAGGAGGACATTTGATAGGCTACTTCACTTCTGGCATTGCCAGTTCGAGACATGGGCCTATTTTCTTATTCCGCTTGGTACCAGCGGAGTGATATCAACGTTAATGTCAACAGCGACAGGTAGGTTTGCTTCGTTTGACTCTTTCTGTGATTTTACGTCTTTCTCTGGACTCTGCCTGCAGCTGAGCTGCACTCATATATCAGCTACTTCTCGCTACTAACTTCTGTTGTGAGGTACTTATCAGTAACTTTTACTACAAATTGGTAGCTTCTGCTGTCGGCTAAAACTCGCTAGCTCCACATGCTAGCTTCTTCCACTAGATACTACTGCATCGCCTGCAGCTGAAGTGCAATTACATAGATTTATAGCTCGTATGTCAGCTACTTCTTCCAAATAACGTCTACTGTCTGGTATCTATCAATGCATTTTACTGTCGGCTACAAATCGCTAGCCTTTACTGTGGGCTAAAAGTCGCTAGCTACTTCCGTTAGCTTCTTCCGCTAGCTACTGCTGCACTGCCATATATGCACAGCAAAGCACATTAATCAGGAACAGTTCAATCAAAGCAGTCTGTAATATGAGTCTATGAATAGCATTTATTGATGTATGTAACTTAGTTTGCTAGGGATGTTTTTCTGGTGCACATGCTGTGAACTCCTGACTTTGTATGAGCACAAATGTGAGTAAACAGTGTTTAACCTGCTGGCTCACTTAGTGCCACATCAGTGTTCTGACAGTGGGTACCAGTCCAGTGTTACAGATGGAGAAGCATCATTTGACTACCTTGTACCTTTGGTATGGATCTGATGTTTCTCTTTTAATAATATTGTAGATACATTCAGGTTGAATTAAATTGGTTTAATATCAATATAAACCTCTGTCTCAGAGAGGGCATAGCTGTTTTCATTGGTACTATGGTTATCTATGTAATGATATGAGCCATAATGATCAAAAGGAAGGAAAGGATTCGGCCTGCTGAAGAAGCAAAGGTGTACATTCAGTCTTCCAGTGACAAGTCAGGTTGCATACAAACATTTATTGACAGTAATAAAGGTATGGAGTTGTTATTTTAGTATGATTATATGGTCTATAATTAAGTGTTGGCTCAGTATTTCTATTAAAATGCCTCTATAGGAAGAGGAGTGTTTGCAGCCCAGACCATTGAACCAGGGGCTTTTGTACTGGAGTACAGGGGTGAACTCATATCAGTGGAAGAATGCCAGTCAAGACACTACTCAGAGAAAGAGAGTACATTTCTGTATGAATTTGAATGGCAGAATCACCGCTGGTGGTAAGCAAATCACATGTTGTGTAGAGATTCAGGCAATTCTTATTAACTCATGAGTCAAATATTTTAAATAACTGATGGATGAACAAATGAAGCAGTGTTGACATGTTTGAGACATGAGAAGAGATTTATCTGTGTAGTGTTATCCTACAGTTTAAGTTGACCTCTGTGTTATGTGCTATTTAATGTTTTTACATTGTAAGTGTGTACATTTGATGATTCAGTATTACATGATTTCAAAGGTTCACTTTATTTCTCTGGCTTTTAGTATTGATGCATCCAAAGAAGATGGATCCCTGGGAAGATTAGTGAATGACAACCACAAATCACCAAACTGTGTAATAAAAAAGATAATAGTAAAGGACAGGCCACATTTGTGCCTCTTTGCTGTTCAGGCCATAGAAATTGGAACTGAAACTGATTTCAACTCTGGTGATTCCAAGTGGCCTTGGCGTGAAAAGGTGAGTTAGATTAAACATCTATCTGTGTGGTGTTTAAAGGGGTATTTATACTGTAGTGAGTTGCATTGTCTTATATATGCTGAAAAAACTTTCACATGAGCTAACTATCACTGCTAATCTTTAATCTGACTTCAGGTGACCAACAAGCAGGCTCCTGCTGGGGCAGCTGATCTGGGGATGTCCTCCACAGATCACACTTCACATGGAGATTCACACAAAGATGATGTCAGCACACAGGTAATGCAGATTCTTTCTTTTATGGCTGTGGCTGTGTACTGTCTGGTATCTTTGTTTAGATGGGAAGGTGTTTGTATTGCTTTTCCTGGTAAACGTCTCAGACTCACACACTCTGTGTTTCTATTTTGGCCCTTATGGGGCCCCTGGGTGCGAAGTGATTTTCACATCAGCATCACAACATCACACACTCCTTGTTTTCCATGTTTCTCCCGTATGGATGTAATTAGAAGTTATTTTACATCAGTACTGAAAAACCTGACAGTGTCAAACTGTAAATTATAATAAGCATAATTCACCACTTCCCAGTCTGTTGTATGTCTAATGCTGTGTTTATACTGTAGTCCATTGCAATGTCTTATATTTGCTCCGAGACATCGCAGGCTCACACACTGTGTTTCTATTTTGGCCCATGTGGGGTCCTCCTGACCTCTTCATGATTTGGGATGTTCTCAACTTGTGGGGCCTCTCTCACGTCACACACAATTTTGATCTTTCTAGCTTTGTAGGGCCACTTTACACCAAGAACTTGTACTTTTGATTTTCCTTATGGAGCTCTTTTTTACGATAGTCCAAGTATTTTTACTCCTAAATGCATGGTAGTGTCAAATCTCAGATTATGTTAAGCTCAACTCCCAACTATCACATCTAATATCTACAGGGTATTTAGTATGTGATCCATTGCATCTCTGATACTGTTAAGGGACTTGCTCATAACTCTTGTAAAAGGCATGTTACCAGATTAATTGTAAGGCAAACGTGATATGAAAAGTTGCTTCCACACGAGCCATAGACCATGCATTAATTAGCTGTTTGGAGAACAGTTGTCTTATCACTTACCTTTTTCTACGTTCATTTTTAAGGTATATTCTTTTTTTATTCATATTTAGGTTATGGTTTCCAAGTTTTCACTTGTGGAGTACTCTGATAGTGAGGATACAGATGAAGGCTGTGGCACAGACCACCCTTTGACTTCACACTGTAATGAAGTTGTTCAAAACAAAAGAATGACAGACATTTTGGTAAGCCTCAGATACATTAAATACATAATATTGACTAGAGAAGAATTTCAAAAACCTATGGATTTCCTTGATGTAAGGAAAGTCATGAACCACATCTGCATGTGTCTCTGTTTTGCAGAAAGATGCAGTGTCAGATGTTGCTAAATCTGTGTCTGACTCAGATAAGAGTGTTGTGCTTGAAACTGATGATGATTCAATAAAGATAGATTCAGTCTGCACTCATACAATGAAGCTGTTCCAAAGCTTAGGAGGACAAAAAGTATTCTGGTATGTGTTAATGGCCATTTCTCACTTTTCCCAATGTAATATTTTTTATTACATTAAGAATGAAATGATTAAAAATATCTTGACAACTGTTTTGCAGATGGATGAAATGCCATGCTCCGATGCTCTCTATGATTCAAGTGATGATGACGATGCTCACCCTTCCACATCAAACTCTGAAATTGCTTCACAAAGGCCAAAGAGAAGTTGTTGGCACCCGGTAGGCCTTTTCTTTCCCCCTTCATTTTATAATTAAAGCGGACCAACAGAACACACATGCTTTTACAATCTTTATATTTGTTCTGTAGTTTGTAAAAAGCATAGGCATGGTATTTTGTGAATGATACATGTTAGGATCTATATTGACTTTACTGTACTGTTCTGATTGATTCCTTTTAGGGTTTTAAGAAATTCTGATATTGCAGCATATAACTGAAATGTAGATAGGTTGTCATACATGACAAACTAAGTGGAGGCTCAGTTATTAACTTGAGTTTTCTTTTTTCAAAAGTCTCTTGTAGAATCAGACAATACAAGCGGAGGTAGTGAAGAGGAGTATATTCCACATTTCAGGGAGGAAAGCACAGACAGTGACAGCAGCATGGAGTTGTCCATGGAAAATAAGAAAAAGGACAAAGTTGATTCTACAAGTCGGATGAGAACAAAGTCCTCCAGTCAGCCCCAGTGTGAGTCTAGGCAGTACGGAAGATTTGAAACAGAACCTGATTCCACACAAAGATTTCCTATTGTCACAGCACATGCTAATGAAGATGAAATGGTAGAAGAGCCATCCGTGTACGTTAATCCAGCTTTGAAAAAAGAAGATGGTTCCAGAAGTTATAACAAGAAACATCACTGCTTCTACTGTGGACAACAGGTTCAAAAAATGTCAAGACATTTAATTCGTAAACACCATGAAAAGGTGGAAGTTGTCAAAGCTTTAAGTTTGCCAAAACACTCAAAAGAAAGGCGACTCCAATTAGATTATATCCGAAATAAAGGCAACTTTGAGCATAACATTGAAGTTTTGGAATCCCACAGAGGAAAAATGATCCCATGGAAACAACCAAAGAAAAGATGAAAGGACAAGAATTTACACATTGTGTGTACTGCTATGGATTGTTCACAAAAAGAGTGATGTGGCGACATTTTCAGGTCTGCAAATTCAAGCCTAAGGGTAAATCATCACAAGGTAAAACTAGAGTCCAGGCATTGTGTGCTTTTACTGAACCTGCTCCACTTGGACTTGGTGAAGCATAGTGGAAGTTCTTAAGTGACATGAATCAAGACAATATTGCAGTTGCAATAAAGGAAGACCCATGCATTCTGGAGTATAGGTGCAGACTCTTTACCAAGAATGAGAGGGTAACTAGCCAACACCAGCATATTCGACAAAAGTTGAGAGAACTTGGCAGACTGCTACTGGAAGCAAAAAAGGTTGCACCTGTGAAGACTGTCAAAGACCTCATAAAACCTGAACAGTACAGTCATGTTGTCTCTGCTGCACGATCCCTGGCTGGGTTCAATGATAAAACTGGCAAATTTCACCGTCCATCTCTTGCTCGCAAAGTTGGACACAGCTTGCGTTCTTTGGCCATGTTTATAAAGTCGGAAGGATTGAAGACAAAAGATAAACAAGCTGTCCAAGATGCTGATGAATTTGCACAGCTATACCAAGAAAGTTGGAAATTTGACATTGCAAGTCAAGCACTAACTCAACTTGACCAAACCAAGTGGAATTCTCCTCAACTCCTCCCATTCACTCAGGATGTCCAGAATCTCCATTGCTTTTTATCAGAGAAACAGCAGCAACACTTGAATACCCTCACCGAAGAGCCTTCACCCTCAAACTGGAAAGACCTTGCTAAAGTGACCCTAGCACAAGTTATCCTCTTCAATCGCCGGAGAGCGGGTGAGCTATCCAGAACGCCTCTGTCTGTGTACTTGTCAAAGGACATGTCAGAAACGCATGATGATGTGAACTTGGCCCTTACAGCTCTTGAGCAGAAGCTTTGCAAACATTTTGTTCGGATAACCATTGTGGGAAAAAGAGGAAGGAAAGTTCCTGTTCTCCTCACTCCTCTCATGAGAGAATCACTAGATGCTCTGACTGAGAAGCGAGAAGAATGTGGAGTGCTGGATGAAAACAGATTATTTGCTTTGCCACAGTCTGTCCATTATCTCAGGGGTTCTGACTGCATAAGACAGTTGGTGAATGAATGTAATGGCATAAAGAATCCAAAAGCACTAACCTCAACAAAGCTCAGGAAACACATTGCCACCCTATCCACTGTTCTGAATCTCAAGACAACAGAACTTGACCAGTTAGCTGACTTTCTTGGGCATAACATCGAAGTCCACAGAACACACTACTGGCTTCCAGAGGGCACCCTCCAACTAGCAAAAATAAGCAAAGTTCTTCTTGCAATGGAACAGGGACGCCTGGGAGAATACAAAGGAAAGAGTCTGGATGAAATTCACCTTGATGTAAACAGTATACCTACTGTACTATATTTTGATACGTGAATGTTTTGATGTTGTCCATTTAACTGCTATCTAGGGTCAATATTTCAGAGTTGGATGTTTGTGTACTCTTGATTGATCTCTATCAATTACCATTTTAGAGACTGCTGACATGGAGAGGTGTTCACAAGAGGACGCAGAAGATATGGGTGAGGTTTTTTAACTGGCTGTGAATTATTCATTTGATCTAAATACTGGACTGCCTGTGGATTTTGCTTGGCCTACTGATTGCAAGAAGTACTACTTATTACACGTTGCCAAGCATCTTTTTTGAATAGAAAGGTCTGAGTAGTATTTGCATGGTTTTATAATGTAATCCTACCAGTTCATGCAGCCCTTATAGCCTATGTTCACATAGAATTTTTATTTAGCACGCTACAGGAAGCCATAATGGCAAAATGGAGAAAGTTACCATGGACTGCACATTGTGCTACAAAAACTGTGTCGACTGTTCTAGACACATTTAAGTATAGTATAATATTTGGTTATGTGCTTTAATAGAATATTTTATTCCTTTCTACATAGCAAGTCTGAATACTCATTCCTGTGGCACTCCAAATGTATTTGTAATGACTGTTTTATGCACCCAGATGCCAGTGAGGATCATGAGTTGGAAGCTGAGGACAACATGACATCGCTGCAAGAAGGTACTTCCACATTGTTGTTTTTCAATCATCTTTAAAAGACACACATGCCATATATTAAAACAAATCTTTGATTATTGTGAATTGCTTGCTATCACATATGCTGCTTCAGTAAACCTTTGCTGCATGCAGGCGCCAGTGTTCCACATGCACAGGGGTCAGAAGATGAGAGCACGGTGCCATCCCTGCTAGAATGTGCCTCCGCACCAAAGAGCCACAGTCGGAGGAAGGGGGGCACAAAGAGAGGTGAGCTTAGAGCAGTGATAAAACTACCCACTCCAGCTTTGTGTATTTATTATAATTAGTTATATTAACGAGTTCCTTAAATGGAGAGAAACCTTCTCCAAACTATGAATGACAGTGACCTATTAAAACGCTGCGGAGACTTTCTGTAGTTATTCATTTTTATTTTACCCCTCCTGGACCCCCTGCAGTTCGCCTACAGAGCTAACAGATCTGTGGACGATGCTGTCAACCTGACCCTTCACTACATCCTGCAGCATCTGGACTCCCCGGGAACCAATGCTAGGATCCTGTTTGTGGACTTCAGCTCTGCTTTCAACACAATCCGCCCAGCTCTCCTCGAAGACAAGCTGTCCCTGCTGCATGTTCCAGACTCCATCTGCCGGTGGATCACTGACTTCCTGACAGACAGGAGACAGCATGTGAGGCTGGGGATGAATGTCTCGGACACAAGGACCATCAGCACCGGTACCCCCCAAGGCTGTGTACTTTCCCCTCTGCTCTTCTCCCTGTACACCACCTGCTGCACCTCCAGCCACCAGTCTGTCAAGCTGATTAAGTTTGCTGACGACACCACCCTCATTGGACTCATCTCAGACGGGGATGAGTCTGGACAGGAGGGAGGTGGACCGTCTGGTGTCCTGGTTTGCTGACAACAACCTGGAGCTGAATGCCCAGAAGACAGTGGAGATGACAGTAGACTTTCGGAAAGTGCCAGCTCCATCACCCCCCCTCACCCTGACAGACACCCCCATCTCCACAGTGGACTCTTTCCGCTTCCTGGGTACCACCATCACCCAGGACCTCAAGTGGGAGCTCACCATCAGCTCCCTCGTCAAAAAGGCCCAGCAGAGGATGTACTTCCTGCGGCAGCTGAGGAAACTCAAGGTGCCAGCCAGGATGATGGTTCAGTTCATTGTGGGAAAAAGAGGAAGGAAAGTTCCTGTTCTCCTCACTCCTCTCATGAGAGAATCACTAGATGCTCTGACTGAGAAGCGAGAAGAATGTGGAGTGCTGGATGAAAACAGATTATTTGCTTTGCCACAGTCTGTCCATTATCTCAGGGGTTCTGACTGCATAAGACAGTTGGTGAATGAATGTAATGGCATAAAGAATCCAAAAGCACTAACCTCAACAAAGCTCAGGAAACACATTGCCACCCTATCCACTGTTCTGAATCTCAAGACAACAGAACTTGACCAGTTAGCTGACTTTCTTGGGCATAACATCGAAGTCCACAGAACACACTACTGGCTTCCAGAGGGCACCCTCCAACTAGCAAAAATAAGCAAAGTTCTTCTTGCAATGGAACAGGGACGCCTGGGAGAATACAAAGGAAAGAGTCTGGATGAAATTCACCTTGATGTAAACAGTATACCTACTGTACTATATTTTGATACGTGAATGTTTTGATGTTGTCCATTTAACTGCTATCTAGGGTCAATATTTCAGAGTTGGATGTTTGTGTACTCTTGATTGATCTCTATCAATTACCATTTTAGAGACTGCTGACATGGAGAGGTGTTCACAAGAGGACGCAGAAGATATGGGTGAGGTTTTTTAACTGGCTGTGAATTATTCATTTGATCTAAATACTGGACTGCCTGTGGATTTTGCTTGGCCTACTGATTGCAAGAAGTACTACTTATTACACGTTGCCAAGCATCTTTTTTGAATAGAAAGGTCTGAGTAGTATTTGCATGGTTTTATAATGTAATCCTACCAGTTCATGCAGCCCTTATAGCCTATGTTCACATAGAATTTTTATTTAGCACGCTACAGGAAGCCATAATGGCAAAATGGAGAAAGTTACCATGGACTGCACATTGTGCTACAAAAACTGTGTCGACTGTTCTAGACACATTTAAGTATAGTATAATATTTGGTTATGTGCTTTAATAGAATATTTTATTCCTTTCTACATAGCAAGTCTGAATACTCATTCCTGTGGCACTCCAAATGTATTTGTAATGACTGTTTTATGCACCCAGATGCCAGTGAGGATCATGAGTTGGAAGCTGAGGACAACATGACATCGCTGCAAGAAGGTACTTCCACATTGTTGTTTTTCAATCATCTTTAAAAGACACACATGCCATATATTAAAACAAATCTTTGATTATTGTGAATTGCTTGCTATCACATATGCTGCTTCAGTAAACCTTTGCTGCATGCAGGCGCCAGTGTTCCACATGCACAGGGGTCAGAAGATGAGAGCACGGTGCCATCCCTGCTAGAATGTGCCTCCGCACCAAAGAGCCACAGTCGGAGGAAGGGGGGCACAAAGAGAGGTGAGCTTAGAGCAGTGATAAAACTACCCACTCCAGCTTTGTGTATTTATTATAATTAGTTATATTAACGAGTTCCTTAAATGGAGAGAAACCTTCTCCAAACTATGAATGACAGTGACCTATTAAAACGCTGCGGAGACTTTCTGTAGTTATTCATTTTTATTTTACCCCTCCTGGACCCCCTGCAGTTCGCCTACAGAGCTAACAGATCTGTGGACGATGCTGTCAACCTGACCCTTCACTACATCCTGCAGCATCTGGACTCCCCGGGAACCAATGCTAGGATCCTGTTTGTGGACTTCAGCTCTGCTTTCAACACAATCCGCCCAGCTCTCCTCGAAGACAAGCTGTCCCTGCTGCATGTTCCAGACTCCATCTGCCGGTGGATCACTGACTTCCTGACAGACAGGAGACAGCATGTGAGGCTGGGGATGAATGTCTCGGACACAAGGACCATCAGCACCGGTACCCCCAAGGCTGTGTACTTTCCCCTCTGCTCTTCTCCCTGTACACCACCTGCTGCACCTCCAGCCACCAGTCTGTCAAGCTGATTAAGTTTGCTGACGACACCACCCTCATTGGACTCATCTCAGACGGGGATGAGTCTGGACAGGAGGGAGGTGGACCGTCTGGTGTCCTGGTTTGCTGACAACAACCTGGAGCTGAATGCCCAGAAGACAGTGGAGATGACAGTAGACTTTCGGAAAGTGCCAGCTCCATCACCCCCCCTCACCCTGACAGACACCCCCATCTCCACAGTGGACTCTTTCCGCTTCCTGGGTACCACCATCACCCAGGACCTCAAGTGGGAGCTCACCATCAGCTCCCTCGTCAAAAAGGCCCAGCAGAGGATGTACTTCCTGCGGCAGCTGAGGAAACTCAAGGTGCCAGCCAGGATGATGGTTCAGTTCATTGTGGGAAAAAGAGGAAGGAAAGTTCCTGTTCTCCTCACTCCTCTCATGAGAGAATCACTAGATGCTCTGACTGAGAAGCGAGAAGAATGTGGAGTGCTGGATGAAAACAGATTATTTGCTTTGCCACAGTCTGTCCATTATCTCAGGGGTTCTGACTGCATAAGACAGTTGGTGAATGAATGTAATGGCATAAAGAATCCAAAAGCACTAACCTCAACAAAGCTCAGGAAACACATTGCCACCCTATCCACTGTTCTGAATCTCAAGACAACAGAACTTGACCAGTTAGCTGACTTTCTTGGGCATAACATCGAAGTCCACAGAACACACTACTGGCTTCCAGAGGGCACCCTCCAACTAGCAAAAATAAGCAAAGTTCTTCTTGCAATGGAACAGGGACGCCTGGGAGAATACAAAGGAAAGAGTCTGGATGAAATTCACCTTGATGTAAACAGTATACCTACTGTACTATATTTTGATACGTGAATGTTTTGATGTTGTCCATTTAACTGCTATCTAGGGTCAATATTTCAGAGTTGGATGTTTGTGTACTCTTGATTGATCTCTATCAATTACCATTTTAGAGACTGCTGACATGGAGAGGTGTTCACAAGAGGACGCAGAAGATATGGGTGAGGTTTTTTAACTGGCTGTGAATTATTCATTTGATCTAAATACTGGACTGCCTGTGGATTTTGCTTGGCCTACTGATTGCAAGAAGTACTACTTATTACACGTTGCCAAGCATCTTTTTTGAATAGAAAGGTCTGAGTAGTATTTGCATGGTTTTATAATGTAATCCTACCAGTTCATGCAGCCCTTATAGCCTATGTTCACATAGAATTTTTATTTAGCACGCTACAGGAAGCCATAATGGCAAAATGGAGAAAGTTACCATGGACTGCACATTGTGCTACAAAAACTGTGTCGACTGTTCTAGACACATTTAAGTATAGTATAATATTTGGTTATGTGCTTTAATAGAATATTTTATTCCTTTCTACATAGCAAGTCTGAATACTCATTCCTGTGGCACTCCAAATGTATTTGTAATGACTGTTTTATGCACCCAGATGCCAGTGAGGATCATGAGTTGGAAGCTGAGGACAACATGACATCGCTGCAAGAAGGTACTTCCACATTGTTGTTTTTCAATCATCTTTAAAAGACACACATGCCATATATTAAAACAAATCTTTGATTATTGTGATTATTGTCACCCAGGACCTCAAGTGGGAGCTCACCATCAGCTCCCTCGTCAAAAAGGCCCAGCAGAGGATGTACTTCCTGCGGCAGCTGAGGAAACTCAAGGTGCCAGCCAGGATGATGGTTCAGTTCTACACGGCCATCATTGAGTCCATCCTCACCTCCTCCATCACAGTGTGGTACGCTGGGGCCACTGCCAGGGACAGGCACAGACTGCAGCGTGTGGTGCGCTCTGCTGAGAAGGTGATCGGCTGCAGCCTGCCATCTATCGAGGACCTGTACGTCTCCAGGACTCTGAGGCGTGCAGGTCGGATCACAGCTGACCCTTCTCACCCTGGACACGGACTCTTTGAGCCACTCCCCTCAGGCAGGAGGTTACGGTCCATTCGGACCAGAACCTCACGCCACAAGAACAGCTTCTTCCCCTCTGCTGTTGGACTGTTGAACAGTAATTAATGCACTGCTCTGCACTGTCACTTCAGAAGGTCACTTTAGTATAGTCACTGCACAATGACGACTATTTGCACTGTTTACTCCATCTTGCACCACTTGCACACGAGTACCACCTCACCGATCCATGTGGTACCTGTTACATTATTACATTATTACACTGTTCCACTCGTTCATATAAGGGTCTATGTTTGCCATTACATCCACCATTCATTTTATGTTCTGTTCATTGCATGTCTGTTATTCCATGTCAATTTAGCCTTACTTTAGTTTATTTACTTAACCCTCGGGCGTCATTGGGGACTCAAAAATGTCCACTTACAAAAAACCGCTATAAAAACTTAACAGATTAATGTTTTTTTCTGCTTTCTTCTGCATAAATATGTTAAACAACTTCAGCCCTGCTCAAAACTACCAAACATTAAATCATTTTGAGGAATTTAACCCTTTAAATGCCAGTTTGATTACTTGATGCAACAGTAATTTTTTATGAAGAAAACACAAAAAGTGAGTTGTTTTCCACAAAACAAAAGTTAGGTGGCTGAGGCATTATTTTTTGAGAACACATGAGAATCCTGCTCACAAACCGAGGAGGTCAAAGCTTCTGGAACACACGGACCTCCTGCTCCTGTTTCCTCCTGGCAGCCTCCTCCTTGTTCCTCCTCTTCTCCTCCATCTGTGAAGAAACAGCTCAGCTCATGTGTCTGATCACAGCTGCAGGCTGGAGACTGGGAGAAGTGGGATGAGCAGCATCTCACCACCCTAAACCTCATGTTCTCATTATTAAGTGTCACCTAACTGGGAGGAATTACCTCCGATCTAAAGTACGGACCCATGCTGTCTCTTACCTTTTTCTTCTCCTCTCTCTCCTTCAGTAATGTCTGCTTGTCCACCAGCTTCACCACCGTGGGCAGGCCTGCAACGTAGTCAGCCTGTCAGTTCACCTGTCTCCCTCTGCCTGCTTTCTGCTGCCCTCCTCAGCAGCCAGCAGGGTTCTGTGTCTGAGCTGAAGGCCGTTACCTTCATGATCTTCCAGTCGGACTCCCAGCTCCGGTAACGTGTCGTCACGGATGACATCACAGAGCTGCAGCAACTCCATCACTGAAGGGTTTCATTAAAAATAGCTTAACTAAACCCTGAGGAAATACATCCACATATTCAGAGGATTCTTAAATGCACGTCCTCACCTTATATCTTCCTGTTTGAACAGCATATTTATAATCAGAAAGGTTTCTTACAGAGGAAGTGGACTCCTGGACTACAGCATGGTGCACTACCGGCCCTACACTACACTGGTGTGAGTGTGTAGCATTCTAGATGGTGTAGATGGTGCACCACTACAGCATGGTGATATGACAAAGAATATATGTAAACTCAGCTATAGAAATGATAACAAAACAGTGAGATAACATCGATTGTAGTGTCAGAACAAGTAAAGTACGTTTTGTGCATACGTGTATAGTTTATACATATAAACTATAATAACAAGGAAGAAAAAATCAAAAAAACAAAAACCAGTCAAAACAGATGAGTGCTGCTCACAGCAGCCGCCATGACCCTGATGATGGATGAGCTGAGCTGAGGGAGGAGACTGATCTTCCTGCTTTTCCTGGGCATATTGTAAACGCCTCTTCACTTTTTGTCGTTATTACTTAAAAATTCTTTGAAAAAATACGGCGTTGTTCTCGTAGACCGAGGAGCCCTGCGTGTGTGCTGCCTACATCATGGTTACTCAACCGGAAGTCAAAAATAATGACCTTTTATTACATTATTCTACATTTTATTTTAAGTGACAGTGCAGAGCTTCCAGACAGTTTGTCTCCTTCAGTGGGACTAATCAGCTGTTATATGATCAGAGCGTGTGTAGATGAAGCAGGATCACATATCAACATGCTGCTAGATCTTGAAACTCTGTCCATTCCATCTGATGGAGGCTTTTCTCCACTTCTTGTTCCTCCAGTTCATGCCTCCTTTGCAGAGCAGCGGCTTTCTCCATTAAAGCTGCTTTTTCTGATTTCAACCTCAAGCACGCCGATGACGTCCTAGACACAGATGATCTGCTAGAATGACTTTGCTTGCTCGATTTTTTGCTTGATACATTTGACACACTGTCACCAGGATTCATTTCAACTTGACTCTCATTACTTGCACTTTTGCCATCATCATCATTTTCATCAATCAATACATTCCCATCACCCATTGCATCTTCATCTTGATCAATATTTGCACTTTTATTCACAGTTTCTTCATCATCATCGCATGAAGCTCCATTGTCCTTTAACCACATTGTGATCTTTTCCATAAATGCATCATTGTCATCCTTTTTTGACTTAAACCATGCCTTCTGCTTTTTCTCCTCCTCTGGAGATGAGGGAAACTCAGAGAGCAATGTGTCATGAAGTTCAGAGGCACGCTGACACATTTGTCCAAAACTTTTGAAGTTTTTCCAAACAATGGGGACATTTTCCTGAGAATCCAAAAGAGAGGTGATTTGTACTTTTAACTTGTTTGCTTGTTTAAAATAGGCACTTCTTTCCCTTTGAAGCCTTTCAACTACTATGGTGATTCCTTTAAAAGTAGGCTTTCTTGATCTTTTCTCCACAACATCACATTGCACCTCGGCACGTTCAGGTTCCACAACATGTTGCTGATCCTCCATTGTCAATGAATCACGAGTGCCAATTCAAACAGAAACATTTCATATCAGCTTGTTTTTGTCCATACAACCATCACAGCGAACGATCATCCACTCCATTCAATTTCCATGAACTCCTTGAAAAGTCCGAGCCTCATCATTGGACTTGAATGCAGCACACCGTAGTCATTGTAGTTTCTCACTGCGGCAGCGCACAAGATCCAAACACACAATCCCTTTATCTGCTCCTAGTGTATGCACCAACCGGGCCTCCTTTATCTTCTTTCAATGTCCATAATCATTTTTCTTTTCAATTAAAGAGCATGATTTACCGTTCTCCATAAGACAAGCTGCCACTCGATCAACCGCTCCAGTCGGCATTTCTGCGCGTCCTTTTTCCAACCTCCCGATGAGATCAGGTTTTTACTTGTGTAGTGCCGATTTTACCAGCCTTCAGCCACTCGGTTGGGTGCAGGGGATGTTGTTTTCCTACGTGTTGTTATTTCCAAAATGAATCATTTGATGCATCGTACTCTTTGGTTGAGGTTCCCGTTTATTGTTAACAAAGTATTTGATCATGATTACAAAACAGAAAAAACGTGTCGGCGGTAAAAACTGTACGACCTGTCTGATCTGCTCACCTGAATCACCTGTGTTCATTTAAGCCTTACCCACCAACCCTAACCTGCCATCTAGCGACAAACAAAGGCAATTGCATGTTAACTTCATGGCTCCTACAGGTCCCATTAACTCCTATTATAATGCTACATTTTTTAATATCATAGCTATAACAACATATAACCATGCATTTCTTGATGTAAGGGTTTCATTTTGGAGAAAAATAGTTACATTTGACATTTTCTACTGTTCACCACTAAAATCTTTCCATCATAATGTCCCTGTAATGTCTTCAGCTTGTTCAGCTGATGTCATGGACAGCCAGAAAATCCAAGCAAGACACTACAAGACCCTCCAAGAAATGTACAAGTCCAAAAAGCCAAACAAAGCTGCGGTAACTCAATTGCTGAACCTTGAATTCGAGTCTCGAAGACCCTTCATCACCTCTGACGTCTTACAGGAGCAAGACAGAGCAACAAAGATTCTAGAGGCTTACCCTTGTTTCAGGGAACTGGATCACGTAAGTAATGTTGGTCCCACTTAGATGCAGAACAGATGGAAAAGCTTCTACTCAAAGGTCCAGTTTTATGGTGTGATGAAGAAGGCCATGAAGCCTCCAAAAACTTTGAATGGAGGTGAAGTCATGACACATTTAGTTCTTTTTACATAATAATGTCTCAATTATTTATGTTAGAGTTACTTATAGTACCACGTTGTATTGTGCCTTTTCCATTCAACCAGTGGAGCATATCACAGCTGTCTTCAGAGCCCTGCCACTGCTCTGTCCGTCCAGCACTATGCCACCAAAGAAACTGGGCTCAAGCAGCGAGGCTCTTTTCCATGTCCTTTCGGTAAGATTGTTCATAATATATTCCTGTTTTTCATACATTTTATATTTAGTTTAGTTACTTTGAGATAAACTTTGATCATTTCCATGGTTCCAGGGGAAGGGGAAGTGTTTCCTACAGTGTGCTTAATGTAGTACTGACTTCATTGGCTCTAGCTGTGCTGCATTCAGCATTTGCAGGGGATTTATTGTGACCATAGAATTTCACTAATGTCCTCATCCAGGTCAAAGTTTATGTTACTTTTCTAATCTTCTTCATTTATTTGTGTCATCCAGACTTCTGAGGATCCTGATGGGTTCGTGCGGCAGCAGGGCCTGTCTTCTCCTGTTCCGCTCGTTTCTGAGGACAACTGCATGATCGCCGTTGGAAACACTCCACTGAGCACCTTCACCATGGACAGACTTCTCATGGCATATTACTATGCCCTGCACATGACCTACCATTTCTACACTCCTGTCAGTACTGCAAACAGAGGTACTTCACCATTCAATCCACGAGCAGGATTTGACCCCCACTACAAAGAAGCGATTGGTGAGTGGAAGTCATTCCCTGAGCGAGTGAGCCCCTTTGTTTGTAGAAGCTTGTATTTGATTTTTTAAAGAAAAGTTCATCACATTCCTCACATTTGTTGTTGATGTTGGAATGTGAAAGTGGTCCTGTTTTGAATTAAATACACAATATTGAATGAAAAACTTTTGGTGGCTTGATTTAAGACAACTTCACTTATATTTGTTATACTGTTTTAAGAAATGATGTCTTATTTTAACTACCTTCATGCTTATTATCCATCTCAGATTAAGGTGTCATTTCCTAAAGTTAATTTAGTAGATAGACTTAAATTCTAATTTTAAGTTACTTAATCTTAAATTAGTGGTTTTTCATTTCTTGTTTTAGAACAAAATGGATTAATTGAACATTTTCTGTCTTGTTTTAAGTCTCATTTTAGTCTTACAGAGCCAAGAATTTTGGGCCTATTTTAAGAATTCTTGTCAAGAAAAAAAAGCTTACCCCATTGGCAGATTCATTTGCGTTTCTGCACTGCATGCACACAGAGGTTGCTATTAGCTTAGCTTGGCCTGGATTCAGGGATAGTGTGCACACAGACTGGGAGCAGGGAGAAACTGTTAGCCTAACCTAGCCTGCACCCAACTCACACTGAGGCGTCATGTCCAGCAGCACCGAAGGCATGGAGCCTGTAAAGATAAGAGTCTTTATGAATCTGCTGCACCGCCGTGCTGTGATATTTATTTGTTGTTTGTTGTTAATGAATCTGCAGTTTGACTTTAAGTCCCACACAGATCACAGCACTAAAACAGAACGACTTTGCTGTCAGCCATGTGATGTGTTCCACTTTGTTCTTGATTTCGGGCTCATTTCAGCAGTGTGCCGCAGAGGTCTGAGAGTTCTGATTAGAAGTCCTTTTTAAATCTTTTTGGGGTCTCATCCCCCACAGATCAGCCTTGAAGCTTTTCATCCAGCTCTTCTTCTTTGCTCACACCTGCTGAATGAGACACATGCTCATTTACTTTGGACTGTTTTTTTGTAATAGAATAATTTAGAGTTTATCCAACACAACAAACGCTGTAAGGAGAGATACTGTCTGCTCAGCCGGCTGGAAGCACAAACACAGGAAGTAGCACAATGACTGCGAGCAGGGAGAAACTGATGAGGCCCCGTTCACACTGGAGGAAGTTCATCCAGCAGATCAGCATGCAGGCTGCTGATGGAGGCTTCTATACACACAGCAGCCCTGCTGACTCTCAATCCTCCGCTCTGATTGGACTGAGGGCGGAGTAGAGCCTGTGCTGACTCACTGAACCGCCTGCTGGTTCGGTGTGGTATTACATGGTTACCATGGTGCTCCTGTTCACCTTTAAATCAGCTGTGGGGGTGTTTTTCTGTTGACAGGAAAGTCCGGACTCTCACTTTCAGTTAGAGGGAAAACACCGCAGTGGTTTCAGTGCACAGGACGGAGGCCTCTGAGACTGAACCACCAGGCGGAGGGGGGGTTTACAGCAGGAGGAAGAGCGACACCAAAAACAGGATTTGAAAGGACCGCCTGCAGGTCACACGAGCAGCCCCCTGGTGGCCGAGGCCCAGTATGACAGGACATTTGGCATGATTTTAAACAAAGTCGATAGACGCCATGTGCAGTCTGTGTTCAGATGTAAACCTTAATGCTGCAGTTTTCTAGAGCTGATGATTGTTTCATTATTGATTGATTGCCCATGATTAATCAATCAGTGCATTCTGACATTTGATGGACAAACAGTGGACAACGTCCTGAAAAGGTTCAAACTTCCGTTCATTGATCGTTGTTGCAGCTTTAGAGCAGATGATGAGGATGTAGATGATCGCTCTGTGTGTCTGTGATGACCTCATCTGAACAAGAAACTGGACTGGACCGACAACACAGCTGCACTTTACAAGAAGGGCCAGAGCAGACTCCACCTCCTTGATCCTGTGGAGGAGGTGGGAGATCAGAGGATGCTGGCAAAGCTGTCACCACCCACCCCATGCACAGCACTGAGCAGCTCCTTTAGTGACAGGCTGCTCCATCCACGCTGTGTGAAGGAGCGCTTCCACAGGTCCTTCCTCCCTGCTGCTGTCAGACTTTACAACCAGGCTTGCCGCCACAGTAGATTACACACACACACACATATAGCTCTCATAAGATAAAATAAGGTCAAGTAAACAAGATCAAGTCAAGTCAAGTATATTTATAAAGCACAAAATAATCAAATTACAGGAAACAGGATAAAACATAAAAAAGATTAACATAAAAATGGTAAAAGCTCCTTTCCACAACTATCCCTACTCTTCGGGTTGCCCAGGCTGGATCGGTCCTGGTAGTCTACGCACTTTGTCGCTCAGCCTGGCAGACCTGGTAGTACCAGCTTTTCCGGTAGTCCTCACGGTCATGGTAGTACCAGATGTCTGCATTGATCCTTGCAAAGAGGCTGTCCATCTCACTGTCCTCCGAATGTGTGACCTTGGCCCTGCTCTGTGCTGGTGTCTCTGCGACACGTTCTTTCTTCTGTGGTTCCTTTGATTTAAACCACGATGGCAGAAAGATGTCCACCAGCTGTTTGGGGTCCAACGGTCTGTACGTGGGCCTGCTCTGTGCTGGTGTCTCTGCGACACATTCTTTCTTCTGTGGTTCCTGTGATTTAAACCATGTTGGAAGAAAGATGTCCACCAGCTGTTTGGGGTCCAACGGTCTGTACGTGGGCCTGCTCTGTGCTGGTGTCTCTGCGAAACATTCTTTCTTCTGTGGTTCCTGTGATTTTAACCACGTTGGCAGAAAGATGTCCACCAGCTGTTTGGGGTCCAACGGTCTGTACGTGGGCCTGCTCTGTGCTGGTGTCTCTGCGACACGTTCTTTCTTCTGTGGTTCCTGTGATTTAAACCACGTTGGCAAAAAGATGTCCACCAGCTGTTTGGGGTCCAACGGTCTGTACGTGGCCCTGCTCTGTGCTGGTGTCTCTGAGACAAGTCCATCGGTGGTCTGCACACTTTTTCGCTCGGCCTGGCAGACCTGGTAGTACCAGCTATTCCGGTAGTCCTCACGGTCATGGTAGTACCACATGTCTGCATTGATCCTTGCAAAGAGGCTGTCCATCTCACTGTCCTCCGAATGTGTGACCTTGGCCCTGCTCTGTGCTGGCGTCTCTGCGACACGTTCTTTCTTCTGTGGTTCCTTTGATTTAAACCACGATGGCAGAAAGATGTCCACCAGCTGTTTGGGGTCCAACGGTCTGTACGTGGGCCTGCTCTGTGCTGGTGTCTCTGCGACACATTCTTTCTTCTGTGGTTCCTGTGATTTAAACCACGTTGGAAGAAAGATGTCTACCAGCTGTTTGGGGTCCAACGGTCTGTACGTGGGCCTGCTCTGTGCTGGCGTCTCTGCGACACGTACTTTCTTCTGTGGTTCCTTTGATTTAAACCACGTTGGCAGAAAGATGTCCACCAGCTGTTTGGGGTCCAATGGTCTGTACGTGGGCCTGCTCTGTGCTGGTGTTTCTGCGACACGTACTTTCTTCTGTGGTTCCTGTGATTTTAACCACGTTGGCAGAAAGATGTCCACCAGCTGTTTGGGGTCCAACGGTCTGTACGTGGGCCTGCTCTGTGCTGGTGTCTCTGTGACATGTTCTTTCTTCTGTGGTTCCGGTGATTCTAACCACGTTGGCAGAAAGATGTCTACCAGCTGTTCGGGGTCCAACGGACTGTACTTGGCCCTACTCTGTGCTGGTGTCTCTGAGACAAGTCCATCGGTGGTCTGCACACTTGTTCGCTCAGCCTGGCAGACCTGGTAGTACCAGCTATTCCGGTAGTCCTCACGGTCATGGTAGTACCAGATGTCTGCATTGATCCTTGCAAAGAGGCTGTCCATCTCACTGTCCTCCGAATGTGTGACCTTGGCCCTGCTCTGTGTTGGTGTCTCTGCGACACGTTCTTTCTTCTGTGGTTCCTGTGATTTTAACCACGATGGCAGAAAGATGTCCACCAGCTGTTTGGGGTCCAACGGACTGTACGTGGGCCTGCTCTGTGCTGGTGTCTCTGCGACACATTCTTTCTTCTGTGGTTCCTGTGATTTAAACCACGTTGGAAGAAAGATGTCTACCAGCTGTTTGGGGTCCAACGGTCTGTACGTGGGCCTGCTCTGTGCTGGCGTCTCTGCGACACGTACTTTCTTCTGTGGTTCCTTTGATTTAAACCACGTTGGCAGAAAGATGTCCACCAGCTGTTTGGGGTCCAATGGTCTGTACGTGGGCCTGCTCTGTGCTGGTGTTTCTGCGACACGTACTTTCTTCTGTGGTTCCTGTGATTTTAACCACGTTGGCAGAAAGATGTCCACCAGCTGTTTGGGGTCCAACGGTCTGTACGTGGGCCTGCTCTGTGCTGGTGTCTCTGTGACATGTTCTTTCTTCTGTGGTTCCGGTGATTCTAACCACGTTGGCAGAAAGATGTCTACCAGCTGTTCGGGGTCCAACGGACTGTACTTGGCCCTACTCTGTGCTGGTGTCTCTGAGACAAGTCCATCGGTGGTCTGCACACTTGTTCGCTCAGCCTGGCAGACCTGGTAGTACCAGCTATTCCGGTAGTCCTCACGGTCATGGTAGTACCAGATGTCTGCATTGATCCTTGCAAAGAGGCTGTCCATCTCACTGTCCTCCGAATGTGTGACCTTGGCCCTGCTCTGTGTTGGTGTCTCTGCGACACGTTCTTTCTTCTGTGGTTCCTGTGATTTTAACCACATTGGCAGAAAGATGTCCACCAGCTGTTCGGGGTCCAACGGACTGTACTTGGCCATGCTCTTGGACAGCTGATTTTCTAAGGAGGACATGTCCTCTGACAGTCGGTTTACCATACTGTCTTTTTCCTGGACAGTAAAGAAAGAAAGAAAGAAAGAAAGAGGGTGAAAAACAAGAACAAAAGAACAATTATTATTTTGATTGCTTGCCAAAAACCATAAGATTATAAGAAGCTCAGGCTGTGTGATGTGAATGTGGAAAAGTAGTATACAGCTGAAGGACGATCAATATGACAGATACAATGCTTAAAGTCTGATAAAGACTACAAACATGGCTGCTTTGTATGCTTCTTGTGTGTCAGCCTGTCACCGTGGGATCAGCCCTGCCTGCCTGCCTGTATCCATGACAACCTGAATGTTTAACTGTATCAGCTCTCTCTGTCCCCTCCTAATGCATTTCCAATGTAAAAACACCCTCTAAAAAATCAGCCATTCAAATATCAACATGTTCATCTCACAGAGCACATTCCGGGTCAACAAGTTTTTCACATATTAAGCAGTTTTTTTAAGCAGTGTCATTTTTAACATGGGAGTCTATGAGAGAGCCCTTCAACGAGGGTCATCTGCCAAATGCATCTGCTCCTACAAATGTCAATGTATAATATATTTTACTTTTGGAGACCTTTGATAAAGTTTATGAACATGAGGTGAGAGAGAGAGAGAGACAGAGAGACAGAGAGAGGGGGAGAGAGAGAGGGAGACAGAGAGAGACAGAGCTATAGTCGCACCTGTGACCGGGTCCCTTAGAAGAACTCAGCTGAGATGGTGTTTAGTTTCTGAAAAGTTTGGTTCTGTCTGAGCCCACATTTAGAATTTGAATTGTTTCCATTAGAAAAACTTGGCAGCGGAAAACGTGACCGGCAGGTTTTCAGTTTACCGGACAAGTGTTTTTTTTTACCATAAATACTGCACAAGGCTCTTAACATGGTAAAATTACAAACACAAACAGAAACACATCGGGACGGGCTCATACCAGTTTAATACCGCGGTGTGCTGCCAGCATGGAATTTAAAAAAGTCTGTTCGCTATATGCGTTTTTAAACGGCCTCAATAAAACTATATTAACTGAAAAGATGGCTTGTCAAGTTTCAGGCAGTTTATAATGCACTTCACCTGCCGTGCACGGCACAGTATTCACGTACAGTGGGGTAAAATGTGGAGGCCGTTTGACGGTGTCAGAATTTGGATACCGCCCAACCCTAGTGCAGACACACACACACTCTTTCTCTCTCTTTGAATAAACGCCATGAAGTTGCACTTATCACTCACTACTGTTGGTACTCACCACGAATCTGACTGTATGAAGAAATGTGTAAAAGATGTTATCCTCCTCTGCAGCTGTTTCGTTCTTCCTCTCTGATCCGTCTCTTCTCGAGTTTAGTCCAGTAATCAGTTTGAGATTATTTTCCTTCGTTTACACGAACTCTCCAAAATCTCCTGCTGTCTCTCCTTGAAACTCTCCACCAACAGCTTTATTGCACAAAGGTGGACCTTTATATATCTTTGTATGCCTTTGATCTCTGAGTCATCAAAGGTACAGCCCTGCCTGCCTGTATCCATGGCAACCTGAATGTTTCTCAACTGCCCCTAACTGCAGCTCTCTCTGTCCCCCTCCTAATGCGTTTCCAATGTAAAAACACCCTCTAAACAACTGCTGCTTTTGTCCAAACCGAAGCACTCAGACAAAAAATAAAAAATTTGTGCAAAACTCTACACACAAATAAAACAACCTTACACCAAATCAGCAAAACATTGCAGATCTCTTGCAAAAGCTAATACATCTTGCTTAACTCTTCAAACCTTTGTAAAAATGGTATTTTTGTACCACACAGTTAACACAAACCATCATATTACTAAGCACACAATGTGCCAACTACACACTGATGGTATTACAGTTTTTTCTGAATGCTTAAACACTAACAATGATTCTTATAGCACAATTTCTAAAACTATTAATAGTTATAGCAAAATCACTCACTGAGTTTACAAAACTAAAAGCAAAAAAACTGCTTTACACTCAGTTTGCACTTTTGTAACACACAATTTGCAAATGTATAAATATAATCCACTTCACAGCATCTTTTTGCTGAACTGTAAACACAACTCACTGCTTTACACACAACTTCCAAATGATCAACACACTCCTAGTAAAACTACACAGAGTTGTGTTTACAGTTCAGCAAAAAGATGCTGTGAAGTGGATTATAGTTATACAATTGCAAATTGTGTGTTACAAAAGTGCAAACTGAGTGTAAAGCAGTTTTTTGTTTTTAGTTTTGTAAACTCAGTGAGTGATTTTGCTATAACTATTAATAGTTTTAGAAATTGTGCTATAAGAATCATTGTTAGTGTTTAAGCATTCAGAAAAAACTGTATATGCAGCTAAGTACAGAGTATAAGTGTCACTATAATCCAATCAGAGTACAGTACACAGTATGAGCACAATATATGATGCATGGATACAAATCTGGAGCTATAAGGTGCTAAGTTGTCATGGTGATAAGGCAGGTGATGGCGGTCTATGTAAGCTCCATCCTGGTCATTGTAGGCGTAGTTCGGCTCCCCCAGGTCATCGGTGGGGGCGTGGTCTCTGCCAGCCAGCAGATTGGTCCGTTTCAGAGCGCGGCCTTCTCCAAATGCACGGTACAGATACACCGCCATGACGAACAGCGCCACCTGCAGAGAGGCGGAAACACTCAGTGTGATGGAGCTAGAGTAACATAAGGCTACCATCCAGACTCACTGTACGAGACAGCCTCTAGTGTGTGTGTGTGTGTGTGTGTGTGTGTGTGTCTGTGTGTGTGTCTGTGTGTGTCAGTGTGTCTGTGTGTGTCAGTGTGTGTGTGTGTGTCTGTGTGTGTCAGTGTGTCTGTGTGTGTCAGTGTGTCTGTGTGTGTCTGTGTGTGTCAGTGTGTCTGTGTGTGTGTGTCTGTGTGTGTCTGTGTGTCAGTGTGTGTGTCTGTGTGTGTCAGTGTGTCTGTGTGTGTCAGTGTGTGTGTGTGTGTGTCTGTGTGTGTCAGTGTGTCTGTGTGTGTCTGTGTGTGTCAGTGTGTCTGTGTGTGTGTCTGTGTGTGTGTGTGTGTGTCTGTGTGTCAGTGTGTGTGTCTGTGTGTGTCTGTGTGTGTGTGTGTCAGTGTGTCTGTGTGTGTGTGTGTGTGTGTGTGTGTACTTGTAAATATTACTTTGGGGGTTCTCTTCCCAAGGAGCCCACCAACAGTGAGGGGCCCATGCAGCAACCTTGTGGGGTCCAAAATCAACCACACACACACACACTTCCGGAAGTGTGTGTCATTTGAACCAATGAGACACGCAGCCTACCGAAGGAGGACATTTGATAGGCTACTTCACTTCTGGCATTGCCAGTTCGAGACATGGGCCTATTTTCTTATTCCGCTTGGTACCAGCGGAGTGATATCAACGTTAATGTCAACAGCGACAGGTAGGTTTGCTTCATTTGACTCTTTCTGTGATTTTACGTCTTTCTCTGGACTCTGCCTGCAGCTGAGCTGCACTCATATATCAGCTACTTCTCGCTACTAACTTCTGTTGTGAGGTACTTATCAGTAACTTTTACTACAAATTGGTAGCTTCTGCTGTCGGCTAAAACTCGCTAGCTCCACATGCTAGCTTCTTCCACTAGATACTACTGCATCGCCTGCAGCTGAAGTGCAATTACATAGATTTATAGCTCGTATGTCAGCTACTTCTTCCAAATAACGTCTACTGTCTGGTATTGTGGAAATATATGGTCAAACTTGGTCAAAATATATGTCTGTCTGCATATATGGTAAAAGTGTATGGTTGTGCATAGATCCAGACCTCTGGCTGAGGTCATAAAGCATTCTGATGTTTAATGGTTAGTTTAGAAATTCGAACTGCAAACCCCTAAGTTGACCCACACAAGCTTGCCAAAGAGACAAGATATACTCAAGGCCGTAACAGGAGGATCTGTGAAATACACACACACCCTCACATCAGTAATATGAGTGGGAGAACTTCAATGTCTTTTTAGTTTCGTATACGCCTTCCACCTTGTGATTATTGAATATGCATGTTTCACTGAAAAACATTACCTTTTATGCCTTTCTATGTAAATGTAACCACACCTTGTTGTAAGATTAATAAAACGAGCCTAATGCATGGGACGGACAGAATGCAAATGGTCAGCTGCAGGAGCAGATCGAGGGGTCTGTATTGAGCTGTGCATTCTCCCTTTATAAAGGCGAAACTGAAACTGATCAGTACTGGTTTTCATTCAATGTTCTGTGCTTCGGGGACGGAGTCTGGGAATCCGGGGTGACCAGATCAGGTCACAACAATTGGGGGCTCGTCCAGGGGATCAAAGGGCAAAAAATCATCCTCAGATCCGTCAATTGAACACAAGGGCCGATTACGAACAGACAGAGGACACGTGCCGGCAACAATAAGGTAAGCAGACCTTTTATATCTGCATTGACTACTCTAAAATGTAACGTGTCCCGAGTCTTAGTAGTAATCTGTCTGTAAAAGCAAAAAGAACATTGACTGAATGAATTTAACTGTAAGTGAATGAATATGACTACAGTGAAATAACCGTAAGTGAATGTATATGACTACGGTAAATGAGTAATGATTACAGCTGTTTAAGAGATAAGTAAATAATGCCTGCAGAGGGATAATGCCTGCAGAGGAATAATGCCTGCAGAGGGATAATGCCTGCAGAGGAATAATGCCTGCAGAGGGATAATGCCTGCAGAGGAATAATGCCTGCAGAGGGATAATGCCTGCAGAGGAATAAGAGAAAAAGGGGTAGCAGAAAATCCTGAGTGTGGCGACTCCACCGGTGCTCTGACGAGGGGCCGGAAAAGCTGGGTTTGAGGCCCGGGGCTTGAGGAACCCTAAATCACTACAGAAAAGAGAGAGAGAGAACAAGACCAGGCAAAACACATGGTGTGCATGTTGGACAGACTGGAAACTGAAACAATGACCGCACTAGTTAGGCGGGAGTTGAAGTAAGTCAACAGGCTTCCAAATTACAGATATATAAGATTCTGGTGTCACGGACAGAGGCTAGTCTCGAATCCATTGGACTGAGTACCAGGGACACAGCGTGCCATATTTCTCAGTCGGCCAGAATCTAGAAAAGAAAGGAACTCTGAGACTCATAAACTGTGAGTCGTCTGAGATAAAGACGACAAGACCAGAGAGTAGAGAGTAAATAATGAAATAACTGTGAGCCGTTCTTACACTGGACGGCAAGACCAGAGAATAAGTCCTGTGAGTTCATGAAGCACCCCTAAAGAGAAACAAAGAGAAGTGAAGATACAGTACTGACACACACACACCGAGCGCGCAGTATAAATGGGTAAAGCATGAGTGTGGAATGTGTATGAATGCCAGAGACGAGGTGAACTGAAGCAGCAGCACTGCTGGAAACCTTAATCGGTGTAAACGTAAAGCAGTGGCCTGTTGAAGTAGGTTCACTCACGAACTGGATTAGTGTTTTGTTGTGCACATACTTTTGTATATATTTCTGATGTGAACATAGTTTCTGAACTTTTCTAACATCATAGTTTTGTTAACTTTTCTGAGCACAGTTTTGCAAATAACACATTATTATTAAGCTTTAGTTTTAATTTTCACGTAATCACATGACTGAGACTTTGATGACTGACGACATGGACGGAGAATTTAACAGAGACACTGTTGATGATGGGTGGGGTCCGAACAGCCCACTAAAAACAGTAGAAGCTCAACTGATTATTTTAGAGAAAGCGCTGCATCAGGCTTTTGACTCTAAAACCGCATCTGAAGAGATGACTCAGATGAGGGAGGCAGTCATTAATTTGCTGGGAGAAATAGGCCGTGGCATGAAAGATAGAGGTTGTTTACAGAAGGAGTTTTGGAGAAAGGAGGGTGAAGCGAAGGCAGAGAGGGAGAAGGCCAGGAAGAGTGCAGAGCAGTGTGGCTGGTCTAAGAAAGGGAGATTTAAGAGGGAGCAGGAAAAAGCAGAGGAGAAGAGAGCTCAGTGGGCGCGATGGGCTTTGATAGGTCAGGGTGTAACTCACCTCATGACCGAGAAGCCCAAAACACAGGATGCCAAAGCAGAAAAACTTAAGGATCCCCCACCGTATACACCACCCCCTCCTACTGCACCACCATCCTCTCATTCATCTGCTGGATTATATCCAGTCTTACAAATAACTCAAGGCACACTGGCCATAACAGACATGCCTGATTCCTCTGAGACGTGGTCTGATGACAGCTCTCACACGTCCCAAGTGAGTAGTGTGTCTGCTTTACCCTCGGGAGTTAGCACCCGTGAAGGGCCTCCAGAGGCCCCTGCCCTTTCACCTTTCCAACTGCGAAAGGACAGAGAACTGAGCTGCGACGGAGCACTATGTGTTGCAGCTGAAGCCCCGCTGTCACACAGAACACAGACACCAGACATTGTGAACACAAAGCAGGGAGAAATAGACAAGGTGCAACAGTTGCAAGAGGAATTAAAGGAGTTGCGGGCTGCTATAACTCAGGATTTAACACCACACACAGATGTACTCCCTAACCCCCAATTTGGAGACGCTACACTTCACGTGGGAGGCGTGTGGAAAGATGGATCACAGGAAGGGAGGACAGCTGGACTTCAGATGCAGGTCGAGGGTGTTTGGTCCGCGGAGCAGGGAGAGACGTTTGAACTATTACAGAGACAGGCCAAGGCTACTGAGGAGTGGTTGAAAACACACGAGGCTGAACACTTAGCACACAGAAACAAAACACACCACATGAGAAACTTTGTTGCTAACTACACTGGCCTCACACAACCTCTCAGAGACCTTGTCAAAGAACATGGCATGCGTAATGTGTCAGCTCGCCTGAATTGGACGCAGGCCGCGGAACAAGCATTCATTGCTCTTAAACAATCTTTGGCCACTGCAGCAGAACTAGCCTCACCTGACTACACTTTACCTTTCTATTTGGATGTCTCTGGAACGGATGCCTGCATCAATGGCATCCTGTTCCAGAGAAAAGGGGGAGAAAGACTAATACTGATGTACATCAGTGTCCCCCTGGACAACATGGAGAAAAGACACCCTCAGTGCACACAACACGCAGCAGGAATAGCTAAGCTAATTCAAAAAACCGCACACATGGTCATGGGACACCAGCTGTATGTACTGACAACACATAGTGTAGTGGCATACGTGAACTCAGAGACATTCACACTCACCTCATTGAGACAGAGGAGGTTGAGCAAGATTTTAGAAGCACCAAACATCACCTTCACACATGAGGGCATCAACATGGCAGAGCAGATAGGAGCTGGAGAGCCACACACATGTGTAGAGAGGGTAACCAGAGAAGAAAAAGTCAGAATGGATTTACAGGCCACACCACTAACAGAGGCCAGAAATCTTTTCACAGATGGGTGCTGTTTTAGACATGACACAGAAGGACTCAGAGCAGCATACGCAGTTGTTGAAGACACAGGGGAAGAAATGAGAACACTGAAAGCAGAAAGATTAGAGGGACAGCAGTCAGCGCAGAGAGCCGAGGTGAGGGCAGTGATTGAGGCACTAAAGATAGGTCGAGGACAGGACATCAATGTTTTTACTGACTCAGCATATGCGGCAGGAGCAGTGCATGTGGAATTAGGGCAATGGCTGAGAGCAGGTTTTCTCACTGCAACTAACAAACCTATACGGCATGAGGCTGAAATGAGAGAGCTTGCTGAAGCTCTGTTGTTGCCTAGCAAAGTGGCTGTGATTAAGTGCAAAGGTCATGGAGCAGGAACTGACAGGGTCACAAGAGGAAACAATGCAGCAGATCAGGCAGCAAAACAGGCAGCAGGCTATGTTGAGCGAATGATTTTTATGTGTTCAGAGACAGACTTGCCTCCCCCTGTTGGTTGGACTGATTTGATGCAATTGCAAAACAAAGCCTCTCCACAGGAAAAAACACTGTGGAAAGCTAGAGGGGCGACTGACACAGGAGGAGTATGGAGAGGGCCTGACGGACGCCCCATACTGCCACCTGGACTGAGACAGACTGCCATGGAGGAAGCGCATGGGGTAGGCCATGTGGGGTGTCGTGACAAACTGTCATTAAATTTCTGATTAACACTTACATTCCTAGACATGGTTAACCGAAAAAAAAAAAAAAAGAAGCATGCTTTTGGTACTGTTTATCATCCACAATCTCAAGGAAAGGTGGAAAGGATGAATCAAACCTAAAACAAAAATTGGCTAAAATCTGTGCACAGACCAAATTTATATGGGTTCAAGTATTATCTATTGTATTGATGTTCTGGTAATAACGCCATATAATCTACACCCTATGAGCTTCTTACAGGTCGACAGTTTCCTGGACCAGCTGGCCGGCTGAGACTGAAGAAGCATGCAGTATGGTATTAATATAAACCATAATATAATGAATTTGAAGCTTTGGTGTTAGAATTTGTATTACAGGACAAAGGAGAGATGGTGAGTCCAGAAGGAGCAACACACAGCCGAGTGGGTCCTCCTGAAGGTGATAAAAGGAAGTGGTCGGAGCCGAGGTGGACAGGTCCCTATCAGGTGACGGAACGCACCTCACACGCGGTTCGGCTGAGAGGAAAGGGGGACACCTGGTATCACTGGAGCCAGTGCGCAGGCGCAGAGGAGCCTCAACGCTCTCTACAGGACGTCCAAACTGATCTGAGGGAACAGAAGTCTGAATCAGCTGATTCAGACACAGATCCTGTCACAAAAGGGGCAGAATAATCCCCTGACAGAGATCAAGGATCCCGGGTAGTCTAACCCCAGGGATCCGAAGAAAGAAGACGCATCCTGAGGACCAGAGGACCTGACGGGGGCTGGATGGACGAGGCAGACGGACCGAGACCCACCCGTGGACGGCTGAATGACACACTTTTGAACATTCTTACTGTAGGATAATTTTCATTATATTTGAGCTGTTAGGGGTATCTGGGGGCGGGAACGGTGAAAGACCGACCGATTAAAATACCCCCACATACTATGATGTATAACATGTTTCGTTTTATGTACTCACATGATATGTTTTTAATACACTACATTCTCACAGAGTTTTTCTTTTTTGCACCTTCATTTATGGTTTTGACACGCATACACACACACCGGGTGTTTGGACATTTACTCACAGTGTTGTTATATATAGATGTCACTTTTACCCATAGTTTTGTTTGATTACACACAGTGTTTTCTATTTGCTGATGTGACCGTTTGTTGTTTCTTTTGCTTATTTTGTGTTGGACTCTTAGTAGAGTCCAAAAGGGGGAATTGTGGAAATATATGGTCAAACTTGGTCAAAATATATGTCTGTCTGCATATATGGTAAAAGTGTATGGTTGTGCATAGATCCAGACCTCTGGCTGAGGTCATAAAGCATTCTGATGTTTAATGGTTAGTTTAGAAATTCGAACTGCAAACCCCTAAGTTGACCCACACAAGCTTGCCAAAGAGACAAGATATACTCAAGGCCGTAACAGGAGGATCTGTGAAATACACACACACCCTCACATCAGTAATATGAGTGGGAGAACTTCAATGTCTTTTTAGTTTCGTATACGCCTTCCACCTTGTGATTATTGAATATGCATGTTTCACTGAAAAACATTACCTTTTATGCCTTTCTATGTAAATGTAACCACACCTTGTTGTAAGATTAATAAAACGAGCCTAATGCATGGGACGGACAGAATGCAAATGGTCAGCTGCAGGAGCAGATCGAGGGGTCTGTATTGAGCTGTGCATTCTCCCTTTATAAAGGCGAAACTGAAACTGATCAGTACTGGTTTTCATTCAATGTTCTGTGCTTCGGGGACGGAGTCTGGGAATCCGGGGTGACCAGATCAGGTCACAACAGTATCTATCAATGCATTTTACTGTCGGCTACAAATCGCTAGCCTTTACTGTGGGCTAAAAGTCGCTAGCTACTTCCGTTAGCTTCTTCCGCTAGCTACTGCTGCACTGCCATATATGCACAGCAAAGCACATTAATCAGGAACAGTTCAATCAAAGCAGTCTGTAATATGAGTCTATGAATAGCATTTATTGATGTATGTAACTTAGTTTGCTAGGGATGTTTTTCTGGTGCACATGCTGTGAACTCCTGACTTTGTATGAGCACAAATGTGAGTAAACAGTGTTTAACCTGCTGGCTCACTTAGTGCCACATCAGTGTTCTGACAGTGGGTACCAGTCCAGTGTTACAGATGGAGAAGCATCATTTGACTACCTTGTACCTTTGGTATGGATCTGATGTTTCTCTTTTAATAATATTGTAGATACATTCAGGTTGAATTAAATTGGTTTAATATCAATATAAACCTCTGTCTCAGAGAGGGCATAGCTGTTTTCATTGGTACTATGGTTATCTATGTAATGATATGAGCCATAATGATCAAAAGGAAGGAAAGGATTCGGCCTGCTGAAGAAGCAAAGGTGTACATTCAGTCTTCCAGTGACAAGTCAGGTTGCATACAAACATTTATTGACAGTAATAAAGGTATGGAGTTGTTATTTTAGTATGATTATATGGTCTATAATTAAGTGTTGGCTCAGTATTTCTATTAAAATGCCTCTATAGGAAGAGGAGTGTTTGCAGCCCAGACCATTGAACCAGGGGCTTTTGTACTGGAGTACAGGGGTGAACTCATATCAGTGGAAGAATGCCAGTCAAGACACTACTCAGAGAAAGAGAGTACATTTCTGTATGAATTTGAATGGCAGAATCACCGCTGGTGGTAAGCAAATCACATGTTGTGTAGAGATTCAGGCAATTCTTATTAACTCATGAGTCAAATATTTTAAATAACTGATGGATGAACAAATGAAGCAGTGTTGACATGTTTGAGACATGAGAAGAGATTTATCTGTGTAGTGTTATCCTACAGTTTAAGTTGACCTCTGTGTTATGTGCTATTTAATGTTTTTACATTGTAAGTGTGTACATTTGATGATTCAGTATTACATGATTTCAAAGGTTCACTTTATTTCTCTGGCTTTTAGTATTGATGCATCCAAAGAAGATGGATCCCTGGGAAGATTAGTGAATGACAACCACAAATCACCAAACTGTGTAATAAAAAAGATAATAGTAAAGGACAGGCCACATTTGTGCCTCTTTGCTGTTCAGGCCATAGAAATTGGAACTGAAACTGATTTCAACTCTGGTGATTCCAAGTGGCCTTGGCGTGAAAAGGTGAGTTAGATTAAACATCTATCTGTGTGGTGTTTAAAGGGGTATTTATACTGTAGTGAGTTGCATTGTCTTATATATGCTGAAAAAACTTTCACATGAGCTAACTATCACTGCTAATCTTTAATCTGACTTCACAGGGCTCTAGAGTGCGACCATTTTGGGCGCACATGCGACCTAATTTCTCAAAGGTGCAACCAAAAAATATCAGAGGTCGCACCAGTACGACCAGCTGTAAGAGGGAGATACATTCTCCGCTACTCTCAAAAGTCTCCAACAACAGACACACATTGGGCTCATATCGTGGTCTGAACCAATCAGAGACGGTGAAGGGAGGGACCTCCGTGTGTGTATCTTTGAAAACGTGTCTGCTGCGGTCAGCAGAGACCGAAAATTCAGAAGAAGAACGCGGACATATGCTGCGCAGAGCGGATGCTGTGTGATCGTTGGTTACGTATTGTAACCCCAGATTCTATGAGTATAGGCGCAGCCCTTTGTTCCATGCAGCACGAGAACAGAGAGATCTGTTCGTGTTCCCAAGGTGACGAGAACAAAGTCCGTTTCGGCCCGGACTTTTTAAAACGTGTGTGCAGAACTCATACGGCCCTCTGACTGTAGCGCGCAGCGCGCACACAGACAGACAGGTATTAAAGACGTTTCGCTGCAGAAACCGCAGTTTAAGTGAACATGCAGCGGAGGAGCAGGATTTGTTGCTACTATGCGGGTTTTGATAATTTGCTGTTGACCTGAATGAGTGATGATAACGAGCCGGTAATGTTCAGGGAGGGGGCGTGACGTGCTCGTAGCATCATAACAGACTGAACAGCAGGTCTGAGGACAGTGTTATCTGACCTGTGAGGTTCATCCATGAAGGCTGAGTCACTCTGAATGACAGCAGTCAGCTGGTTTTAAGGAGTTATAGAACATGGTTACATGACGAACGCCCATTTAAAAAGTATTGTTATTATCCTGCTATAGTGGACCATTGTCTGCCAGTATGATGTCTGCATACAGCTAAACTGTAACAGACAGAATGAAGAGTCTGTCAGCTGGAGCTCAGCTTTAGAAAGAGAGGAGACAGAGGCAGAGAGGAAGAGAGGTGAGGAAGATGAGAGAAGAAGTACTGTAGCTGCATTAGAAACGTGAATCTCAATCACAGCTATTAAATAAATAAAGGTGTATATAATTTAAATAATTTTTAATTCCCATTGCCAGATAGATAAGTGAGGAGCGACAGCCAGAAAATACAGAGAGAAAGCAAACAGGGAAATGAAGAGTGCTGTAACTTTGAATCTTCATCATGGATTTCTGACAGGCAGACTTGTTGGATAGTTTGTCCATAATTTGAATGAGTACTATCGGTACATGTATTTGTTTATTTTATTTACCTGTGTTCATTAAACAAGGTCCAAAGTCAGTTTAGGATGATATGTTATTATTAAGCCCGTTCATATTTTCTAGAGATCAATTTTTGGACCTCAGTATTTCTAAAACTTTGGCTACAGCCCTGCGAGGCCGTCAGGTAAACAGTAGATGTAGCTGCAGATGATGAGAGAAGATGAAAAGAACTTCTGCGTTAGGATAGGTGTCAAGTTAAGGCCTGATCCATAACATATATGGACAGCATTTAAAAAACAAACTGCTGTGTGATGTGTGATGCGGTGCACCTAACTTTTGTGCCGGTGCACCCAAGAAAAAAAGGTTAGGCGCACCGGTGCAACCAGTGCAAAAAGTTAGTCTAGAGCCCTGCATAAAGCTCATACATTTCTCTTATCCATGATGCACCCAAATCACATTATCTGCCTCCATTTGTTGTCTGGGATTGTACACTAGATGGCAGAAGTGTGACACAGTCTTTTATGGCTTGGGTGGGCCCCTCTGACACCAAAATGTTGTTATTTATTCACAGAAAGATGATGATGATGATTTACATGGAGTGAATTATAAAGACTGAAATGTGCACTGATTAAATCTTCATTAGTAATGGCATATGTGGAAATCTCTGTCCATGGTGCGCTGATTGAAATGTGATCAACAGAGATTTGGGCTTATTGTGCTGCTGCTGCAAAAAGAGGCTTTTAAAGCCCCCAAACGGAACACATTCATCTAGTTTCTGCAGAATTCTACTCCATACACTTCACTCTTGTAAATGTACAAAAGAGCTACATCATACCAGGTGCTTGACAGCCCCTCCTCAATTGCATAGAAAAACATTTTCTCATCAGATATGTCCCGTTAAAATCATTATAGGTTGTAAATGGCTGTAAGATGAAGCTGTGTGATGCTTGATTGATGCGACGCTTGACCGAGTCCCGCAGGAAATGAATGGGAATCCGCAGTCATGCACTTAAAATGAGAACCTCTGAAAATGTAATTTCAGAAGCCATTTCCTCCAATTTGAGCCATTATTGAATGGACGGCTGGCCCCATGCGCTCGTATGTCTCACATGGGCAGGTTGGGCAGGGTAATGTGTTTCTCCATTTGGTGTGTAAGTCTGGGCTCATGCTGTGCTTGTGTCTCTGTGTATTTTCTCCAGCTTGTAGCTCGTTTGTTTTCATTTTAGACATTTTGGATTTTGTGAGATTTCCATTGCCAGTGTGTGCCTGTTGCTTATGAGAATGTATGTGTGAGCGCCCTCCAGATTTGGGAGGAAGAAGAATGTGAGGATGAAGAGAGGATAAAGATGAACTGATAGGAGGTTTGCAGTGTTCTCGGGAGTAGCTGGGGCTCTTGTTTGGAATTCTGTGCAACCCTGACACCCTCAAGGGCTCGTCGGGTCACACGGCAACACAACACCCAGACTCACCCTGTCTCACACAGCTCATACTCCTCTCCGATCTCCCTGCCTCTCTCTCTCTAAAAGCTCTCTCCTCTGCTTTTGATATTGTAATTCATTTCTGTCTGACTCACTTGCTGCCTCTCCTCCACTATAATTTTATGAACCACATCTTCTCAGAGTCTGATGGAGATATTTTTAAATATATTCATCTAATAGTAGCCAGATAATTCTATTGTTCTCTCCTCTCCTCTCCTCTCCTCTCCTCTCCTCTCCTCTCCTCTCCTCTCCTCTCCTCTCCTCTCCTCTCCTCTCCTCTCCTCTCCTCTCCTCTCACCCATCTCATTGTCCTGCCTCCTGTCTTTCCTCCTCTCTGGTTTCAGCTTGTCCTGTCTGTGCTCATCTTGGTAGTAACCTTAGTGACCCTCCTTTTAACCTTGTCATCCTAAATAACCTTTTCACCACCTCCTCCTCCCTTTTATGTGTCTTCAACCTCATTCTAACCTTTAGTTCTTCTTCTCTCACTTTTCTGTCATGTTTTACCCTCTCCATTCTTTCCACTACATTGTTATCACCTATTTAACTGGGTTCCACAGAAATGCAGTGAATGCTGGTCACTTTTTCTGCTGGTAAAAGTATGCTAACACACTAACCTGAGCTGATGAACATGTTAAATAATCTTTTTATTTCCATGTGCATTGTACCAGTAGCATTATAGCATGCAGACGTTTTCTATCAACCCAGCTACAGCATTTTGTTTTGTGACATTTTGGAGTTGTCACAAATTTAAAGAGAGTGTATCAGTGTATTACCTACAATGGTTGGTGGTGGGCAGAACCCATGTTTGGAGAAGCAGACAGTAGCACAAAGCAATAAAACTACTGTGCCTGGATTGGATTGCACTACTTCAAGTGGTAGTTGGAATAAATACTAACCCATCTACAGTGCCTCAAATATAGGTGGACTTAAGACAGTATTTAGAAAGGCCAGCTGCATTCCCATGCCATCACCTGTGCTATTTTACCTTTAGCACAATGTGTCCTCTTAATCCTCCACACCTGTATTACTCCTTATCCTCTCTTTACATTCCTGTCAAATCACTCTGACAATTTTAAATCTTTTGTTCCTCTTGGGACCTCTGTACACTTTCTCCTTTTCTCGCCTCTGCTCTTGTCTACCTCAGGCTTTGTCTATGGACCTCTCCACCTCTCTCTATCACTCTCTCTCTCTCAGTCTAGACACTCGGGGCAGCAGGGGTAGATGGTGTGATTTCATTCTACTTGCCAGGGGATGGAACTCTGGCTAGGAAAGGTGTCTGTTTTGTGGTGGGATTACTTTGGTGGTCATTGTCAGAGATTGAACAAAAGGACAGATGTGCGTTATGTGCTTTTGTGAATCCTGTCCATTTTGTTTACCATGCTTTGCTGTATGTCCCTGGGGAGGTCTGGAAAATTGTGGCTATGTGATGCTGAGATGTGTATCATGCCCTGATTGGTTGAGCCTGCCACCAGCTGGGACATGTATTAGACCTGTAGAGATATGGATATGGATCATTGCTGATGCTCCCCTCTGTCTGCGTCTTCTGTGTAGATGGTCTCGCTCTTTCTCTGCTTCTTTGTCCACAGACAGACAAACAGGCAGAGACGGAGTGATAAGAAGGAAATACAGAGTGTTAGAGAACAAAAGGGAGCAGGAGATTGAGAGTTATCAGTGGGATGGGTGATGGGTCAGAGCTGTCTGTAGACATGCAGACATCCTGTGATAGCCAGAGAGTGGGATGTGGGATGTTATTAACTGTGGCGCCAGGAGGTAAACATGAAAAAGCAGCAGGTGGTTTGTCTGTCAGACCTTGGCTGACCTCTTACCCATGACAGTATGGGTGTGAGTGTGTGAGATGTCTTGTGTGACCTCGCAGTGATTTTTTTTGTCTACAGGTTGTACTGCACATACATGTAATTCCAGGTCAATTTTTATACTTTATATAACCATTTATTAGCATATCATGTTTGTTATGCTTGCTTGCAGTGTTCCTGCATCAGGCACCGCCAAAATGGTGGCTGCCCGAAGCCTCCATTGTGTGCATCATACCCAAGCAATGCTAAATATGATAAATACAGTATGTTGCACATAAATTTCAACTAATTACATAATACCAAGTTAAAGTTTTACATGCTTGTTTATCCTAATTCTAATAGTTTACTTAGCACCCTTAAAGAAGGATACTGATTAAATCACTCACACACACATATTTTGTTATTACTTTTCAAGAAAAAGCCATCTCTGTTCTTGCTCTATAAAGCCTATTCTTAGCATCTTTGATGAACACAACATTTGCTTGGATATGGAAATAAGACACTGTGTTCAACTCTATGATGTCAAAAAGCCTCAGACTCCTAAAATAAAGTTGCTAAACTCAAATGAAGAGATATTTCAAGATGTGACGTTTCTTGTGATGGAAACCATTCAGTCAGAGTAAGGGAAAAAAAACAAAGCAAAACAAAACCTTTTCCCCTAATGAGTTCCCATGGCGGTTTGCCTACACAGGTTATAACAGAACAAAAACTCCTGTGGATTTTTCAACCTGAAACTTGTAGGAGAATCCATGAGGGGGGTTAGAAAGAGGTCACACTGCTATAGTACAACTCATTTATTGTAACTTATAAAACCTTTAAATGTAGCAGTAAACAGACTTGCACTATAGAATGTTTTCCATGGACCTCCCATCCATTAAAATTGACTTCTTGTCTGATTTAAAGCAATGAGTGCCTGCCGGCGAGACTCTACAGCATTACTTCAGGTAAAACAGAATGACTATCATTGACGTTATTATTTCAAAATGCATGTAAAGCATGCAAGCCACACTCTAACGTGCCTCCTTACAGGTGATTTCCTGAAGGAGTTTGTCACTATAAATAATCAGTGTCTCTCATTCCACTGTCCCCAAGGAACTAATGATTATGCAGTGTATCTGCTTCTTAGAACATTTGTCTTTCTTTCCTTCTGCCTCCAGTCATTCATTCTTCTTTCAGTTTAGCTCTACTCCTAACTCTTCAATATTTCCTCCCTCTCCTGCTGTGTCCATTTTTCTCTTTCTCTCTTATGAATGTGTCACTGCTTTTTATTTCAGGGTCAGCTATGAAATTCAGCTCCTCCCTAGTTAGTGCTCCCTGCAGTGCAGCTGAATGTTTAAGGGGATGCGGATGCTGCATGCTCCTGCTCGATTTGCATACAGTTTGTATGGAGGAGGTATGTATATTTTTAGGGCACCTTTATAGTTTAATTTGTGTAGAGTTCAGTAGCAAATTGACAAAAACACATTAACATAGTGAAAAGGTCAGTTTTTGTTTCATATCAAACACATAGAAACAAACAATGCACTTTCTTAGTTAAAGTTTTCATAATTAATGAGAAAACAGAGATTACTGATTCTAAATGTGTTGCTGGTTGCCTACAACAACAACAAGTATGTAAAGGCCTTTAAAGGATGTCAATGCATGCACCCAAGTGCCTTGCCTCAGTTTTCTAAACATGCTAACTTTAGAGTGTTTTTCCCCTCTGCTGTTTGCAGACAATAAACACACTATTTTTTATCTAGTGAGGATCCTTCTGACTGTATGTTTGGTCAAATTCACTGTTTTTTTTTGCATGCACTAGTGTGGGACATATTCCAGTCACAGGTTCATTTGCACAGACACATTTTTTTAACTTGAAATAATCACTGATGTGACTTTTCTAAACTTATTTGTCCTCTTTAATTTTAATGTTGATATGCACTGCTCTGTGACCTTAAGATAAGAACATGTGAAGGACAAAGTTACTAAATGTTGCTTCATTACTTCATTATATTTGAAGCAGTTTGTGCATTGTGCATCTGTTATCAATACATATTTCAAACATGGCTGGTTGGTGACTAATCACTACTTACCAGCTTAACCTGTTAGAATGAAGTAGTTAACTTGACTGATGATTTGTCAGTATCATTTTAGAACAATGTGGCAATTTAGAGTCAAAAAACATCAAGTCAAAAACATGTACGTGCAATTGTCAAATCAATTAATCGTCAAATTAATTTTTATTGGCTAAATGCCACAATTAATCGTGATTAATTTTTTTGCCAATATCGCCCAACCCTATTGGTTGCTATCGGATTGTAAAGAGAAGTTACACTAATTTAACAAAAAGTGCATCAGAATGAAATCTCCTACCCTACCTTTAAAAGCAAAACAAAGATTTATGTTAATCAGTGTGATGAGCAATGTATATCCAAGCATCTTTTCTTCCTAACGACAATGGACCCATCAGCTTAGTTGCTTCATTAAGCAATCGAGAGCTGCACAGAACCACAGTCTCATCTTCACTTATCTGTGAAGCTTGAAGTATCAAGTATCTTAATTTGTAAACCATTAAGTTGTTTGGCCTTTCACAGACACCATTTTTTGTACCAGGCTGCATGTATACATGTTTATTCCTGCTGAAAAGTTGCTTATTTTAGTGGGGAGTGACTTGCTTTTAAAACCAGCCTCAAGTGGCCATTTAGGGTACTGCAACTTCCATGTCATGTTCCATTTGTTAGCTCTGCAGATTGCTGCTTGCCTCTCTCGTAGTGATCAATTATCTGCAATTCTATTACCCCACAGAAATCAGAAGTTAGAGGCCAATTTTCAAATTAAAAGTTTCATATTATGGCACTAGACGAATCAGTCCACTTCATGGTTTAGACATATTCAGAGATCTGGATCTGCCTATCAGTGAAAAAACAACTTGTAATCAGAATTGCACTGTGACTGATCAATTGACCCTCAGTATTGATGCTGGCCACTTCCAATTAAGGTCATCATGATGCCGGCTAATCCCAGCAGACTTTAATCATTCAGCAGCGAGTGGAAAACGTTGCCTGTAGCATTAACAACACACTATTTGAAAGGGGAAAAAAATCAAATATAATGTAGACGGATGGCCTTCAGTTAAGTGGAATGTTTCTTAATAGAAAAAAACACTCACACACTTATTAAACCTCTGCACAGAGCTGCGGATCCCTGTGAAGAACAAAAGCAAGGATGTGCTGTTTTTGTTGACATAATGAATTCAAAATTGTCTTTGTCTTCCTGTAATCATCTCCAAATACTAGAGAACTGGGAAGCATCTATTATCATCATGATCATTGTGAGGTGGGAAAGAAGTGTGGCAGAGGTCAGCAGGTGTATTCAGGTCATAATGACACTGTTAGTGCACTGCATGAGGTGGCGCTATGCATGACTATTGCTGGGGGTAGGATGGAGTAATACACAAACAGTCTCATGCATACAGTATATCCATACAAAGCATCCCAAGCTCCACACTCACTTTAGTGTCAGTGACTAACTGGGTTACGGGCGGGTATGGGGCATTTCTCTGCATATCACTGACCCGCATTACATTACATCGTATTCCCCCGAGAGTGGATATGATCCTCTGTGTCACTGGAAAATAAAGGGTGAAAGGAAGTAGTGGGGGAGGAGGCAAAATGGCAAAGAGAGGAGGAGGAGGAGGAGGGATAGAGATGAAGGAGCTGTGTGTGAGGTTTGACAGAAAAAGAAAGAGACATATAGGGGGGCATGGAGTGTGATAATGGAAGATTCATAAAATATAAGTAAATCTCAGAGAGAATAAACACTGACACACATCCATCCATCCATCATCCGAACCCGCTTTGTCCTGCAGTGCAGGGTCACTGACACACACGTGATGTTTATTAGGTTTGTAGTTGAGCTTTTGTGATGCTGGGATGAAAAAATGCAACACTGACTGGCATAAGTAACAGATGGAGTATTCAATTAAAAAGTAACACTGTCAGAAGAGCAGAATTAAAATAAGTAATTTAATTTACATTTTCAGCATGTAAAGGGCCATCTTCTTGAGGAGATGGTGACGTGACTGGGTTGGTTGATGTGAAAACCTAACAGTAGCTGCCCTTTTTTTTTTACAATCAACAGCCAGAGAAACATTGTCCATTTCAGAGCTTTTCCTAAGTAGCAAGAGGTTAATAGTTAATAGTTATAGAGGTTAATAATCTATTCAAGAATTTCCCCTCGGGGATAAATAAACTAATTCTGATTCTGATTCTGATTCTGAATAGCCAGCTGTGTTTAAACAAGAAGCCTCTTGTTAGCTGTTATGTCAGTGTTTAGTGACCACTGTGTATATGGGCCTGGCCATTTACCTGTATTTGATGGGACTGGCATGTTGGCAGTCTGATTTCACTGGTTTCCAAGTAGCTTGTATTGTTCATCATTACGACAATGTCAATCCTTGGATATGGGCAGTTTGCTGTCGGGATGTCAAGCCACATCCTGTGACCACGAGATCATTTGTGTCAGATGTTTTTGTTTGGTTTGAAACATGCTGAGTGGTCATTTTGTTGTGTTCCTTGACCCTTTGGACAATATAGTTGCTCTTTAAGTAATACCTGAATAAAATCACAACAATCGGAGATACAGAGCTTAAATAAAAAGTGAATGGATGACAGCATGCTGGCTGATAAAGGCACTGGTTTATCCAGTCATAGCTGCAGGCTGCTGTAGGGAGAGTCTTTATCTCTGTCATGATGTCTCAGTTTCTTCTTACTTTTACTCACCTTTGCACTTTTTACTTCACTCTGTTTTGCAGCCTGTCTGTAACTTTTCACTTTTTCTCGTCGATTTAATTTCTGCCATCTCGCTTATATCGTTTCGCCCTCTCCCACTCACCACCCACTGCTGTCTGCCTGTCTGTTAGCACACAGCTGAAGCACTTTTCCAGTGAAATGTCAAGGGAATGCTCAGCTAATGTCAACCGTTAGATTTTTTTTTTTACCAGTATTTAAAATCTGGCAGACTGTGCACATAAGCCTAAATATGATGGGGATGTGTGTGTGTATGTGCATGCGTATGTGCATGATTGTGTGTATGTAGCCCACATGTGAATGTATCATCATGCGTATATTAATATGTGTCAACTATCATCTATCATCTGTGACAGGGGTCGGGCCGAAGGACACTATCTAGGATGCAGTGATGACAAATGAAGGACGTGTTCCATATATCAGCTCTTAAACTCATCTCCCTTCTTTTTTTCTTTCCCCTACTCAAATAGTCAGATGTCATCTTACATTTAGCATGTTCTGAGCATGACATGAGTTCACTTTTCTAGGTGATGTCCGGTCTGTTCCTTGGGCAGTCAGAGGAAAAAAACAAAGTGTTTACAGTAATTGTCATATTTTTATTTAAGAACACCAACTTCATACATCCCCTGAGGACACTTAATGACCTTCCTTTAACTTTTCATGATTGCTTACACTCATCCACAAAAAACTACTTGGTTATTTTTAAGAAAAAGATCATGGTTTGGGTTAAAATTAACCCTCTAAACACATGTTGCAAGGCAGAAATCTAGAAATCTAGCAACAATTATTTCAATTTTTTCATGCATTTATTAACATGACCACAAGAGCATGCATAGCTCTGTGAGCCCCAGTTTTTTCAGGTGCAATTACTTTTACTTCTACTGTTATTTCAGTGCCGGAGACAGACTAATATTAACTCATATTTAAAAAGAAATAAAAGGTGGACCTAAAACCTACCCTGTGGAACTCCACATTCAGTAAATAAGGTCATGGTTGGCAGTATATTTTACTACACTAAAAATTCCAGCACATTGTAAGTTATTAAACAATATGTATATTTCATTAGCATGTACTTCTTATACCACCTAAGCTAGCTGAGTGTATCTGGGCCACCCTTTGAGCTAGCCCTGAACCAGACGTATTCTAAATGAGACATGAGAGCTCTGTCAGAATACATCTGGCCCGTCACATCCAAACAGATTTCCAACTGGGCTTGTCTCTGCAAAAGCAGTCAAAACAGTTGATCTAATAGGAGGCAGGTCTGAAAAAGTGAAAGTACAGTTAAAGTGGAGTGTGGTTGAAACACTTCTTGGTACACAACCAAGAAGTCTTTTGTTGCTGTAATTGGTTGTGTTTGTATCCAAAGACGTTTTTTTTTTTCCTGATCGAACAGAAAGCTTCCAGACTAATTTGTGCATTTATCTGGCAGTGGCAGCCTACCTAATGGTCACTGCTAGTTGTGGATAAAGGCCTATAAAAAGGCGTGAATGGCTAATTGTAAGTACTGCTATGCTGCAGTGTTGCCTCATTAAATGGTTTAAGGTTTGACTCTTTGTGTTGTAAGTGGTGCACTCTTCCAACAGAGGAGAGTAGACTCAGCAGTCACAGCTGGAAAACCCGCAGCCTGTGCACACATGGGTCTGTGTTTGTGTGTGGTAATTTAGGACACAGCTCTAATGACCAAATTATAATTCAGCTCAGGCACACAGGCAGGAGAGACACATGAACTCACAAGTTTAGACACACACACACACACACACGCACACACACACACACGCACACACACACACACACACACACACACACGCACACACACACACACGCACACACACACACACACACACACACACACACACACACACACACACACACACACCACACACACACAGACTTGAACAAAAATTAGTAGCTGTGCTACTCCATGTTTGTGTGGTACATTTGTGTGTGCCTGTGACTGTACGTCAGCCTGCCTGCACTCCTGTTCCCTGCCTGTGTGAGATGACGAGGTCACTGGGCCGAGCCTCTTAACTTCACAGTTCAATTTGGATTTGCATAATCCTAGCGTTAATTTCCACAGGGTGCATTCATCCAGCATATCTCGACAGGTGATGGGGGGGTTAGACAGCTATCCCATGTTCCATCGCTCCATCAAGAGAGCGCAGCGAACAAACATGCAGGAGGAGAAGAACGCAAGAAACAAGGGATGAAGAATAGTTGGTGATTTGTTCATAAGTGGCAAGTTTGGATGGAAGACTGGGGATACAAAGTCAGAGATTTAATTTCAATTATATGACATAAAGAAAAACAATGGAAATGTAGTGGTCACTTAATGTGATTGTTCTCTTAAGCCTGCAAGCTAAACTGTCACCACTGTGGCACAAATGTAATGTTCAAATTAATCGATATAAATATTGTAAAGCACTGCTAACTTTTAGACTCTAGCAAGTATTAATACATGGAGATTGATTATTTAAAAATGTCCAAAAATACTGTAGAAACCTCCCTGTTCTTTTTCTCTGTTGTACCAACATGGCTGCCATCGCCTGAGTTTGACCCAGTGACACATATCCTGTCCCATCTGTCTGTGGGACCCAGAGGAGGCAAGCGTCTCCCTCAACACCAGGAGAGCAGACGTGTGTCTGTGTGAGGGTGCATCTCTATGTCGACTTAATGTTTACTCAGCGAGCCACAGCTTGTGTCTGAATAATTCAGTCTTTTTCATGCACAAACACACACATACATACACTTTGCAAATCCAGTGGCTCCAATTGTGGGCTGTCAGCCCCTGCTGTTAATTTGTACCAGACTGCTTCTTTTTTTTTCTCCCTACTGTATGATGTCTCATCTACTTTTTCTGCTGCCGCTATCTGCTTTCTTGTGTCTTGTTTTTTTGGCTTCCATCTTTGTACTTTATGGCCGCAACCTGACTTTTCTCCTCAGCTTCTTTCATGCATAAGTAAATGAGAAGCAGGGAAACGCTTCACACTACTCCTAAATTTCTGCCTCAGTGCTTTCAAGGATGCATAATTGAGTAGTCTGGAAAGTGATTGGGTGAAGCATCAACACCACCTTCAACATCTGCCACCAGAGAGGTTTGAGTACAAAATTCTTTTGACCTGTAGACTGTATATAAAGATGGACAATGCGACTCTGCCTCCACCTATTGCTATCTTGGAACTAGAGCCTGCATTGTAGAGGTCAAGAGATGAAGCTGCATTACTGCTGTGCTGCCCATACGCCCACCCACTTCAACTGCAAGCCCACATCTCCTCTTAAATTTTGCAAAGCTTAGCCACTCTGTTGCATAAAACAGTTTGAACTCAGGTGAGAACCATCCAAAATGCCAAAAATTATATTTGAGGATTTCTTGTAGTTCTTGGGTCCATGTCCCATCCACTCCCATGATGGAGGTGGGTTTTATGACCTGTACTGCGATCAAGATTTGTTCGCCTCACTTTGTCAGAGGTGTCATGTCATCCATTCATATAGTAAACAACCTATGCGTCGACCGGTTTTGTAGCCAAGCAGGATTTATTGTCACATGGGCTTGTGATCTTCTGAGTGTGTATAGTTTCTCCATTTCTGACTCCGAGCAGTAAATAAGGTCACGGTTGGCAGTATATTTTACTACACTAAAACTTCCAGCACATTGTAAATTATTAAACAATGTATATATTTCATTAGCATGTACTTCTTATACCATCTAAGCTAGCTGAGCATATCTGGGCCACCCTTTGAGCTAGCCCTGAACCAAATGAGACATGAGAGCTCTGTCAGACTACATCTGGCCCTTGTCACATCCAAACAGATTTCCATCTGGGCTTGTCTTTGCAAAAATTATATTTGAGGATTTCTTGTAGTTCTTAGTTGGGTCCATGTCCCATCCACTCTCATGATGGAGGCGGGTTTTATGACCTTTACTGCGATCAAGATTTGTTCGCCTCACTTTTTCAGAGGTGTCATGTCATCCATTTATATAAACAACCTATGCGTTGACCAGTTTTGTAGCCAAGCAGGATTTATTGTCACATGAGCTTGTGATCTTCTGAGTGTGTATAGTTTCTCCATTTCTGACTCTGACCCTTTAGGGTTAGAATGGCTTATACCGAAATACATAGAAAAAAGTTTGCGTTGAATTTGATCTGCTGTGAAGTGTCTTTGTTAAAAATGCTGGTGTGGGGGTGGACGTAGAAGTAGGGCAGACATGCCACTTCTTGCTCCATTTGGCCCGTGATATTACATTAAAAATAACTAGTTATGCACTATGTTCACAGAAACCCATGTCAGAATGATGGACTTTTGATCAGCGATACTTTGAACCAAGAGACGTGTATATGTGTATAATAAAACATTCATTTAATCATTAAAGTATTTCTTATTTATCTCTGGACGACTGTACTGTATTGATGTTTAGTACCATAATGCATGAGGTTGAATATTATTCCACACTCAATTGATTAATCAATCGATAGAGAGGAGAGCAGGAGCAAGAAGGCAAGAAGGCAAAAAAAGGAAAAGTGGTCATTCTCAGTGATCCACATTTCGCTGCATCTCCAGCTAACAGTCCTTTTAATCTTGCAGTCTTCAGGAATCAAAGCATAGCTCCTTTACACGCCAGGTGCATCCAGGGGATGAGAATACATCAAGGCCTTACAGTAAGCAGTAAGAGTCTTGGTTCACGCACCCTTCCTGACAGAAGCATGATACAGCAGAATCCAGAACACCTGAAATCATCTCTCTGCTTCTCCACGTTTCCTTCATTCATGCCGCTCTTTTCTGCCCTGCAACAGAGAAAGTCAGGGTTGAGCAGTTCTCCTGAATTTAAACAGCATCATGACAGTGTCTGCTACACTCTATTTATAGCTGCTTTCACTTACTGTACTGTACTGCAATGCTGTGTGCATAGAAATATTATGCATGGTTATACAGTAATCATTGCAAGTACTACTGTCTATGCAAGTGTGTGTGCATGATGGGGTTTCTGTGTGCCAGACTTGGTCATGCATAATGAAAATCCCTGGATCATGTCTGGGCCACAGTGATTGGGTATAATTGATTAAACGCTTATCACATGATAACCTACAATGCATGCTATCTATAGATCTGTGCCTGTGTGTGTGTGTGTGTGTTCAAGTGTTTGCTTTTTGTCTACGTCTATGTGCAAATGTGATGATTTGAAGGTGGACTTAGGTGTGCAGAATCTGTGCCAGCAGTGTCTACAGTATGTGTGTGCGTGCGTGTGTGTGTGTTTCTGTCCAATTAACCAGTGACCCAATTCTCTCTGGCTGTCTCAGAGTCATTCTGTGGTTGTAATGGATTCACTCTATCATCATATCCCATCTCCTCTGTCTGCATTACAGTGGAACACCACTCAATTTAACTTGCACGTGACGTTCCTCTTACCAAGGACAGTTCAATCAATAGCTATGGATGAATACTACCGTACCCACACACACACTTCTCTCTCTCTTAAAGCTCAAATCGGGGGGTTTATCAGGAGCTGTTGAAGTCGGTACTAATCTGCACTACACTGATACGAGTTGTGGTATTAGATGTTCAATGAAGTGTCCAAATGGTCCACCTGGCTCTAATGCTTCATTTATAGAGGGCTATCATCCAGTTTTCTGTTAAAACCTTTATGGAGGGGCTTTTACATCCACTTGTGCTTCATATCATGGTGGCAGTCACCGGAACCTGACCATATCCCAGTGTAGTTTGTTTCATTCCTACTTACTATACCTAAGGGTATAGTCTAATTGTAGATTTATGTAATTGTCCAGTCAATGTTGAAGCATTTATTGACAGAGACAGTATTGTTGTCCTCTTGTAGATCTTTGCTATGTTTACATGTAGCAGAGTGCATTTCATGTAACCACATAGTCCCATAGTCTTTGTCCCATACTACAGAGTTATGGGGAAGCGAGATCTTGTCCCAGCTGTCAGTGGGTTAGAGGCAGCCTGGATGACCATGGACAGGTTGCCAAGTCTATCACAGAGCTAACACAGAGACAAAAGCATACTCACAATCACACCTACAGCCAATTAACCTGACACTGTTTGCACTCAGCAGATCAGTTTCTGGATGGTCATCGCTGGCTATAACCTATATATATATATATATATATATATATCCTCTATGTCTTTACAGACAACCAAAATCAACTTTAACTTTAATTCAATAAAACAGAATATTTAAAAAAAAACCTGCTGTTTATATTGATCAGTTTAAAAATCAATATAGTGATCACTTTATGCATACAACATGAATATTGTGGTGAGAAAGAATAAACAATCTGATTATATATATCTCATAAAGGGCTCTCATAAAAATGCCCTCTGTCTGAATAAATACCATTCGGATAATTTACTATTCATCCCGCCTCCTGGTTGGCAACAAGCCAGCTAAAAGGGAGCTGATGTCAGCAGCCGTTCTCATAGATTGCTCCTTTACACTCTAATACAATTTTCTTAAAGCATTTTAAAAGCCTTATTTTGCTCATATTTATTTCATTATGCTTAATATAATCTCATAAAAAGCCTGCACCCTAATTAGAGGATATTTATGTCCATTTGGAGTCCACCTTTTATCCTTGTCAATCTGCCCTTCCCATTCTAAACAAATAGTCCTCTTGTTATGTGGATAGATGGCCACTGAGTGACAACACTATCAGATTAGTCTGTAGGATTTTGGATGTGAGCCCATGCGCTACTCTGCCACATATCTGTGACATTCTATCAGGACATTTATAGCTCGCAGGCTCCTGTAGTTTCTATGGTTTCGCACACTTTATTCCTATATTATATTTTTGGCATGTTTGTTTCTTCTCACTGCATGTGGCTGCACTGTTTGTGTGTCTGTGTCACAGTTATATAAGATAATATGTGTGCTTATTTAACTGATTCTTAAAGAGACATGATCTAGAACTGAGAAACAAAACAGGACAGGAGTGCTTTACTTGTTCCGCTGCTGTTGGGAGTTTATTACTCTGTATTCCACGTGTGTGTGTGTGTGTGTGTGTGAGAGTGTTATCTGTTCACACACCTGCGTCAGATGCAGACTGCATGCTGCTGCCCCACTCTCCTGTTGCCATGGAGAACTCCCTTTGGCCTACAGCAAGTACATAGGTGTGTGTGTTCATGTGTGCCACTTCCTGTTCTGCTTTTAACGACTCTCTCTCTCTCTCTCTCTCTCTCTCTCTCTCGCTCTCTTTCTCCCTGTGTGTGTGTCTCTCTACATCTATATGCCTGCTGGGACACCACTGTGCAATCATGCAGGTATTAATGTGTGTGTGCATGCACGTAGTATATGTGAGTGAGTTTTTTATTGGGTGCATGTGTCCTCCGAGATCAGGCACAGAGACTGATGTGGGAGGAAAGGTGCGATGACTCACAGAGGTGGTGGGAGGAAGAGGTCCTTGTCCCCTTTTAGCCAGGCTCAAATAATAACATGGTGACTCTGATGGACTCTTTTACCTCCCAAGAAAAACTTTCATGTTGTCGGCACAGACTTTGTCTGAAAACAGATATTCAATATGTTGTTGAAGAAGCAGCCAGTTCGGTGATGTCTCAGTAATCCGTCACACAATCAATAGGCAATTTTGTTGAGCAGGCTTGTCACTGATGATTCATCTTTGAACAGCTTCATTGCATGGTGGGGTCACTGCTATTGACTAGGGGTGGGAATCTTCAGGTACCTTACGATTCGATTCAATTACGATTAAGGGGCCAATGATTCGATTAGTAATTAAATTATTGCATTTTGATGCAGCTTGAATCAATTCATCTTTAAACAAATAAGCAACATATTTTTCACTGACTGAGTTATCACTAATCACTGGCAGTTGCTATAGATAACAGAGAAACATGAGATGAATTAATTTCTTTTAATAAACTAATAGAAACCATGTACACTGAAAATTATGCATAAAAAATCGCTTTGAGTGACAGGAGTATTACAGCATGAGCTTTCTGTGATGCTGCCAACATGGCGTTAGTTGGAGCAGCTTGAAGCCTCTCACCGAGCCTCAAAATAGTGCTATGGTGATGTCACAGTAGCTTCATTCATAGTTTTTACTGTCAATGATTATAGCCTATATGACTAACCAGGAAGTTTGAAATGTAACCAGCACCTTCACACCAGGTCCTCCTTTTTGTATTTGTGTATATATATATATATATATATATATATATATATATATATATATATATATATATATGGATATATATTATCTTTGGAGCAAAACAGTCACTAACATTTGTGTCCCATTTCACTTTATTTTGTTTAGACATGAAAGCTACTTGGTTAGGTTTAGGAAAAGGTCATTGTTTGGGTTTAGTCACTTTGACAGATTTAAACACCTCTTCTGAGGTGCTTTCTCTATCAAAACAAGCATGAGCGCCATTTTTATACACGTCTTCATTTACAAGTGATGGCAAGGCATGGTGCATAACTGTGTAAACTGTGGTTGTTTGGATTGCCTCATTTTTCTGTTGATGATAGGGTGTGCTTATGCAATTCTTCAGATTTTATTTCTTCACTGTGTGTCTGCATGTCTTCTTTCCCTCTGCTGTTTTATATCAGTCTGTTATCCTTTTCTCCTCTACTCATTTTTCTGTTGGTTTTCATTTTGGCCTCTCTTTCAGTCTCTATCTTTCTCTCATTTCCACCGCTGCCCTAATCTACTTCACCCTTTTCTTGCTATCTATACTCATTTTTGCCTTCTAGTCCTTTATCGACTTCCACAGCTATTCTGTCTTTGACTTTTTCCTGCTTTTCTCCTAACCTTGCTTCCCTGTGTCTCTGTGGCTGAGCATGCTGACAACTTCCAACACTGCTGTCTGAGTCACAAGGCCACAGTACACACACTGTATGTATGTGTTTTTTTATTTCTATGTCTGAGGATGCTCCTGCAGAGACAGTTTTTTGTGCAGAGTTTGTGCATTTGCAAGAAATCGAGAGAGAGAGAGAGAGAGAGAGTTTTTTTTTGGTTTGTTAAAAGTGTAGTTACAAACATCTCTGCTTCAAAGCATCAGGGTTGCTCCACCTAGTAACAGCCTGCACACTGCTTCCTTTTTTCCTCTCTCAATCCCTCTTTATACATCCCCCTGTCATGCTGTGACTGGGAATACTGGGGAGGAATTTACATGCTCACATGCAGGTATTCTGGCACACACACACACACACACACACCCACAGTTGCTCTGTTACTGGTTTTTAAGCAGATCTGGTGGAGCTGGTTTCTGGCTGTGTGGAATCTTCTAAAGAATGATATTCAAAAAGAGACCTTTTGGTTACTATGGCAATGGCAGCAATATGAATATGACAGGTTCCTCATAAATGCAGCCAGATTGAGCACATCTCCATGTAATTATACCTGTGTTGAGTGCTCACTTCAAATCCATGCACACTATACACGTCTATACACTTCCTCAGGCCCTTTCATTCTGTCTCACCGTATGCTGATACTACACACGCACGCACGCACGCACACACACACACACAAAATCGTATTTGTATGACTAAATATTGTAATTGTACTGTGGACCGCTGTGAGAATGGAGGGCTTGTGACCTTTAATTTTAATATGTTGCACTTTAAAACACACACACAAACACACTGCATGTGGAATGATCTAATGGACACTTAAACACAGACTCTCATACTTTTCCATAAACTGGGGCAGAACCAAATTCAGACTATAGTCAGAGACAACCACAGATTTAATAATGAAGCATCCAGCTGATGTTATTTTTAGTTTTTCTTTATTTTAGTAAATGGTAATTTGAAGCAGGTAACCAACAACCTAAAATATTGTGTTACAGTAGCCTACATGGATCATTTCAAAAATAATTTATTTGTAGCTTACCCTGTCTGATCACTGTGTCTATGGATTCATGACTGGTGTCTAGCAATGCCATATTTCATAGGTCATAGTTCATTCAGACTTAAAGCACAGATACTTTTTTTTGTACAATAAGAAACACTTCACTTCCAATAAAAGAGTAACATCCTCACCAGTCAAAAGACAGCTGTGCTCCAAATTTACATTTACACCTTCCAGTGGTTTGCATAAGTAACTGCATGTTAAATACTTTGGTCAAGTAGGGACTTGTCACGGCACATGCCATTAAAAAGGGGTTTTGTTTAAGCATAGGAACCAATCGCTGTGTGACCTTTAGGGCGTGTGTTCTATAGTGATTTGAATTTCGGCTCTTTTATGAGCGCAGGCTCTTTCGCCTCCCAAGTGGTTCCTCAGATTTGTTTTTACTTTGAATTTGATCTGAATTTATTAAAAAATACAGCCAAGTTGTTTAAATGTCTAAAATGAACAGTTTCTTAAAACAATAGTAAAGTACACCACTATTCAATTATTTCGATCAGACCAGTGTTTTGTGTTTTTACCTTTACATGTTTCGACTGCTTCCTGCAGTCTTCTTCAGAAGTCACGTGATGTTACTGGTGACGTGTCTGCCAGCTGATTTTATGCAGGTTGTGGTGCCATTCTCCCACTACTCCAGGTAGTAGGGGAACAGCGCCACCTGTAAAAATAGGTAAAACTTCTGGTCTGATCGAAAGAATACTCTTATAGTTGGTTAGGTCTTCGTTAGTAAGGTGAAGACCAAATGAATCTTGTTGAAATACACCACTATTCATCTCTACCTAGTCAGAATATGTTTGGCGTTATTTTCTAACAAAACTTTCAGGCCCCCTTTGTAAACAACCAAGATGGCTACATAATATTTCATTGTTCTAAATGTTTGCATGTCTGTTCAGTTGTTTTCAGAGTCAGTTTTATCTGTGCATTGATAACACCACTTGGAAAGGACTACTGGCACAAATGCACACATCCTCTGTTCATTTCACACTAATTCCACAAAGAACCTCTGTAACAATTTGAAATCATTGAGCCTTTTGTGCCTCTGGTCTTGAAGGTGTAATCATTTTTCCGTGGTTACATTTTTGCCTTTTTTCTCTGAGTGGACATGCAGTGTTGTGACATACTGAGGATGAGTCAGATTCTGTGTTGTTACTAGGAGGGACATAACACAAGTAGGCTATGTACCAGACAGTAAAACCTTTATAGCTAGACTTCTAGACTTTTAAAGCATGACCCAAATGAGAAATGTGACAGCCTTTTATGCAGCATTTGGAAAAAACACATGGCTCAACTGTCATATCCATCCATCACCGGCTTACACGAGGAAGATGATTTGTCCACCTGCAACCTCTGTGTTCGAATTTCACAAACAAAACAAACCTCTTTGCTATTCTCTGCTCGGATTCACAATGAGATGAGTTAACAGCAGCCCATAATTTTCCTAATTTTTATGCCAATAATCTGTCAGTAAGAACTAAGCGTTAATGTTTAAAGTGCTCCAAGAACTTTTGTTTACCTTCAAGAGCCACTTTGCAGAACAAAACCAGTTATGCTCCAGGGCTGATTGGAGGGCACTTGAGACAGGATGTCATCCATCTTGCAAAGCATCCTTGTAATTAACTTTAGAATGAAATGAACCTGAGGCAAAGCAGCACCCTTTGGTTAAGTGCCCTCAATGTGGGACCCCTGCAGTTTAAACAGGAAAATGATGAGACCAAACTTTTTAAAATACACATAGAGAGATGCTATGTAAAGAAGAAAAATTCTGATTATATTTGGCAAAACATATTATTACCAGCTAAAATCTTATCCAAACACAGTCCATCCTTACCAGGAAAAACGATATTTCAGTCATTTGAAACAGAACATGTATGCATATTTCTTTGACCGCACCTCTATGTGTTCATGGGGGTGGGAACTTTGCTGTGATGGGCACTCAAAAATGACAACCTTGCATGAGCAGTTGACAAAAACTTACAGAGGGTGAAAACAAAACTTTGGTGAAAAGAAAACAAGTTGTGGCATCGGGGGTTCTTGGACCTCAGAGTCCTGAGTGTCTGCTGTGCTGTATAACCTCCTTTATCCCCAATCTACCTTCTCACTCCAACATGTGTGGCTGTATTGTTCCTGTGACCTGAGGTCATCAGTTAAACGAATCATATGTTCTGTTAAATAAATATCTTATGTTGCATATCTGGCGGATGTTTCATTAACCGAGTTTAGCATTTTTTTGTAGCTAAGTTTGATAGGTTGGTTGGCTGGTTGAAGATGCTAATGTTTGTGTATCACTTTAACTACAAGCTGCACTCTAAACCCTTGGAAAATTAGAGCTCTAGTTCCAAACCCTACCATAGAAGCAACAGAGAAGCACTGCTATCTAATGATAAGAAGTATTAAATCAGCTATAAAACTCAGAAAGTGCATAAATGAATATTTAAATCCTGACTTTAATTTCCTCAGTGCTCTGTGTGGTCCTGCTGCTCTTAAGTTAGTCAGCCAATTTGATGAAAACTGATAACTAAAAATAATATAGGCAAAAAATAATTACCAAAAAAAAAAAAACATCAATTAAGCTTCCTGGCCTGATAATTGTTAAGTGTGTGTCTTTCACCTTGAAGAGTTTAGAGTTACTGACCATCTGGGAAGACCATATGGTTTAACACTTCAAGAGCCTGAGTAGAATCTGAGCAGAAAAAGAGTTCTGTTAAACTAGAAAGTGTAAAAGAAAGTGTTTGGATAGCATGTTGCTTTACAAGCTTACCGTGGTTCTCTGCAGAAAATGTTTTTAGTCAGCAGCCCTTATTTGGTTGTGAAGTGATAAGCTTTTGAATTTCTGTGGGTAATTTTCCATTAAGGCTCAGCATTTAATGGGATTAAGTGTATTTATGAAGGTTCTATTGTTTGTTTTTCAAGTGGTATACTGGACTTTGGTTCATTATGAGGCATATTCCCCCCTCAACCAGCAAATGGTGTTTTGGCGTTTTGATGAAGAAAGCCATTGTGTAGAATGCTAATAATCGCACACCTCTTCAGTGGTTTTCATTAACACGTTTTCTCAAAAGCAATTTGCATATCAGCCTTGGCAGAATATTAATGGAGGATTTTTATGTTGTTGGGTTAACCTTTTATTCTGAATATAAACACTCTGTTTGCAAATGTGTACATATAATTTACGTCAGTAGGTGCATGAACTTTTCTGTGAACCTGCTTTTTTTAGATCAGAAGTGCTCACTCCAGTCAGTGTATGGATATATTTAGGTAATTATTCATCCCTGTATGAAACAAGAAGCACCCTGCACACAGACCCTATGAAAGTCTTTTGTGTTTGTCTGCTGGCGGGGCTTGTAGGCTCCAGGCATTTCTTTGAATGACTGGTGGCTGCTGGAATAGACTTTTAAACCGTTTGTAGTCCTAAAAATTTAGTTTGTAGAGTAAAAATCCTGACTGAAGCAGTGTGACCACTGAGCTCTCTGAAAGGGAGAGCAAGAACAAGAACAAAAGGGAGAAAGAATAAAAAAAAGGATAATATGAAATAGAGATACAGAAGTGGGAGAGAGAGAGAGAGAGGGAGAGAGGGGGAGAGAGGGGAGGCAGTGTTATACACAGGGACACAGAGAGCATGGCTGTGGTGTGTCTGACGCCACCCACTTTGACCTTGGTCACACCTCCGCCATTCATCCATGCACACTGACGTACATGCAGGACACAAGGCACCACACACATACACACACACACACACACACACACACACACACACACACACACACACACACACACACACACACACACACACACACAACAAAGCATACCACAACGCAAGTCACAAGAAACTGTTGTCGGGGGTCCAAGCCTGAACTGAATGCTCCAACTTTCCTCACTTCCTTCCCGTTTGTCTTTTGTGTGTGTGTGTGTGTGCTTATGCAGTGAACAAAACTGCGACTGTGCATTTGTGCATGTTTGTCCCACTCTTTTGTGCATCTGTGTACATGCTCCTGTGTGTAGGTGGGTGAGTTTGTGTTGTAACGCAGGGACCGGCTAGAGGAGACCCCCCCCCCCCCCCCCACACACACACCATCACACCACCAAGGCAACACATAAACACACACATACACACTGCAACTTTTGTTCTTAGCGATGAAGCTTTCCAGTCACCTTAAGAAACGGAGTGTGAATTCACACTGAGCCACATAAAGCAGCCATCTTGTCTTATACGACATCCATTGGTGGCTTATAATGTATGCAGTACATTATTTCTGAATGGCACAGTATGATAATTACAACATTCATGATCAGTGTGTTGGTGTTTAACATCGTTGTGTGGGTCATGGATCCGTCTGGCATTTTAAAAGGGCTCTATTGTTTAATGGATACACTGCTCCTTTTAAGTACCAGTACATAACAATCATAAAAGACATGCTGCATATAAGTGCAGGGAAGATGTGACATTTGTCTATTAATACGATAACATCTGATCTGGCTCCACTTCCAGGCTCTGCTCTCCATCTGTCGGTTCTTTCAGTGGACAGACTCTGTACACAGACTCTGTACACAATGTGCTTTTCTGAAATAGTCAACAGGAAGTTTGTGTTTTCTTGTTATAATTTAAGCTTAAGCTTAAGCTTTTTTGCCCTTAGGTTTGGTCATGTAATGTGCTGAATGCTTTGCCAGGAAAGTTTCCATAGTTATTCAAGGTACCCGGAGGAGGTTTTACACAAACATTGATAGGTCTGAGTGAAACACAATGCAACTTCTGGATATTCAGTGGGTTATAATGACATTTGATATTTTACCTTTTAATGCAGCTACATCATCAGGTAATTTTTTTTTTTAATTTATACAAATACATCCACTTCCAGGGAGTTAGGAATAATATTTGTCTGAGTTCTTTTGCTTCTTTATTATTGTAATCATACCAAACTTTGTGAATTAGATTATGATAATCTTGACAATATACTTCAGAACAAACTGTCAATTCACTATCAGTTTGGCTTCTGTATGAACACATAGGACTGAATGGAAATGATAGCACTTCTGTGTTGAAGATAATAGTCTGAACAATCTGCTGCAGTTTATCTTTTGCCATCCAGATTTCTCCTAATGTGTTTTTACAGGACAGAATAAGGTGGCAGGCCTTTGAGTTAGACTCATCTCAGAACAAATGAATGATGACACTCATTCTTTCCTTCTCCTCAAACTACACAAACCATGACCACACCCTTTTCTTTCATTCATCCACCAGCTGAACTACACACACACACAGAGCCACCCAGAACTGCTAAACACGAACAGCAGGGAGATGACAGCGAATGTCGACCCTTCCATTCTCTCTCTCTGACACACACACGCACACACACACACACACACACACACACACACACACTCTTCTTTCCATTCTCTCTCGTTTCTGTTTAAAACCCCCCTCCATCCCTCTCTCTTTCCTCAGTTAGTGTTTCAGCACAAACACTTCACACAGAGCTGCACAATGAGCACCCTGTGATGGAGGGAAGCCTATGTCTGCATTGTACTGCAGTGCTTTGTCTCATCATACATCTCTCTCTCCCTCTCTGTCTCTGTTTCTGTGTGTGTGAAGTGTGTTTCTCCTCCTCTGGGACCCATATCAAGAGAATTGTGATGCTAAAACACACTACTTTTGCTAAAATTGCACAATAAAATAAGCAATATCTTACAATTGTGTTCAAAATTGTTTGAACTTTAGTCAGTCTTTCTCACAATAGTCACACTCACTGCATGCTTTCTTTATTTCTTTGTCATCCACCTCTCCTTCTCTGTATCTATGTTCACATCAAACTGGTTGACAATAAAGTCTTTCTTTGCCTCCATCTTCGTTCTCTTTCTTCTCTGTCCACCGCACTGAATCCGATCACATCACGTGGCTTTGCATGCTCTCACTGGCCTCCCAGTCTGTCTCCATCCATCTGTCTCTCTTCTTGTGAGAAACAACTGATGGAAATTTTTTGACAGAGTGTGGTCTGCTAAGTTGCACTTGTGTGTGCATCCATGTCCACCATGTCTTTGCATAACATAGGGGGTTAAATCCATTGAAAGTCTTGTGCTGCTCCGAATTTGCCCAACCAATTTGGACTCCTGGATGAGTCCAAATTATGATGTTTGTCTGACCATTGCTGCTCCATTTCATACAGATTTAGGTTCTTCTACAGGTTGATCAAATACACTCTATACAGAAAGGATCATTACACACATTTCAGTTCATGTAGGCTGAGGAGAAGTCCCTCCAAAGTGGTATGACTGTGGATTTTCTGCAGTGCCAGTGACAGGCAGCCCAGACTAATGAGCTATCCGGTTCCTTCTCACTGCATTCGAGTTTTTACACAGCGTCATGTTAGGGGATTTTCTTTTTCTTTACTGTGTTCATGCATGTGAGACAGACAGAGAGCAAGAGGCAGGAGAGAAAAATGATCTTCTGGATGTTTGTGCATACCATTTTGGTTTTGTTTAGTTTGTGGTTAGTGAATCTGTGTTCCACTTGCTGCTATATTCCAAAGAACCTGGCACAGACGCTTAGTGTGTGTCTGTGTGTGTTAGTGCACCAGTGATTGTGTTATTTACAGTGCTGTAAATATTGTTCTTAGCATGTTCACCTTGCTATAGACTTCAAGGGTTAATTAATGGGACTTGATTGAAGTTGTGTGTGTCTGTGCACAGTCATGTGTCTGACTTCCGACTGTGTGTTTGACATGGTTCAGTAAATCTCTGCAGTCTCACTGCTCTGTTTTCCCCATGACAACAGTGAGTCATTTTTTCTGTGGCTTACAGATACACACACGCACACACACACACACACAATCCTTGTGTAAATAACTTGTGTCTTTTTGTGTGCATGAGGCAGAGCAACCAAATAACCTTGTACTCTGACACACAATTTAAATGCAGCATTTGTGACTGCATGCATGAATCCAAGCCTGTGAATAAGTCCCTTCAGTTCCGTATGAAAAAAAGTCTGACTCGAAATGCATGTAATTCATCCATTTCTTTGTATGTTCTGTGTTCTATGCATCACCTGTCATCCCACATCATATGTCCTATGCATCACATAAAAATGCACTGCATCTCGTCTTCATCACATTTTGATGTGCATCATTTTGCCCAGTGAAGCTTCTCCTCCATTTTTTGGTTTCTATGGTTACTGCATCAACAAAAATTCACAACAACAAATTTGTTGCCAGATGAACAGAGTGCAGGTGCAGACATCAGCAGACATATGTCATATAGTTTATATTAAAAAGGAAAATATGGGCCATAGCCCAATAAGATGAAGATCATTGCACTAACTAACACTCACTGTGTTCCCAGTGGAAGCATCAAAAATAAATTACAGGTATGCCTGCGATGTGGAGGCTTTTTTTAAAGTGTCTTAAAGTAAATGTGTAGTTGCTGTCTGCTTGTGATTGCTTAGCATTTGCATTCCTTCAGAAGTTTTATTAGCCAATTTAATTAGTTAATTTCACTACAGGAACGGCCTTCAGTTCTCTGTGGAAAAAATATGCTGTATCAGTATTGGCCATTGGCAGGAATTCATCAATATTAACATAATATAATCCATTAAATCCATTAAAATGCATCAAGACATATTATATATAGACACAGTATATAACACAATCCATCCCAGTCAGCACTACCCAGTGCACTGTAAACTGATGTTGGTGTTAGGGTTTGACCACAAGTGTCTGACACCTAAGTGATGTGTTTTTAATTTTTGCTGTGCTTTTATGTAAAAGCTTCAATTTGCTTAAAAGTCCCCAAAGACAGCACATGCTGCTGTAGATGACACATTATTCAACTTCATGTTGTCAGCAAAGACAAAGTGCTACAAAAATGATTAGGACACAGTATTGTGCCTAATCCTGGACTGGACCGCTGACAGGAATTTTGCACATGTAATCAATTATTACAGCACATTAAAAGTTGGAAGCAGCTTCTGTAATAATGGCTGCCCCTTCTGCCACTGTAACAGGCATGGCTGTGTGGACTACAGAGCGATTTGGAGGCAGACGAACATGCTGGCCCCAGAGGGAGGACAGACGCTAAGGTCACACAGAGGGCACTGGGAGGAAAAAAAGTATGTGTAAGTGCATGGATGAATGACTAATATCTATATGAAAGTGTGACCTCTATCTAGACGTATTGCAAGCACGTCGCTATCAGGCTAAGGGGATAGCCAGAAAAAAAAAACATCCTAGTGAGATAGCAACTTAGTGTGTGTTTGATTTTATCTGATTTTGTGTGAGGATGTGTGTACACAAATGGAGACGTAGCATCCACACTCACATGTGTATCCACAAACTGCACAACCCACACACAGAGCAGGGAGATACTAGGTCAAGCTGTCCATGTGTCATTAAAAATGGATAACCATTTGACTTGCTAAGGTGTGTGTGTGTGTGTCTGCTGCTATGAAATGTTTTTTTATCAGGCTGCCACTGAGGAAATAAGAAAGTCCCCCATTCCCTGATCCATTTTGGGTGAGTCATTGGCAGGTACGAACAGGAGATTAGACTAATGTGTGAGTGAACATGTGTGTGTGTGCTTTGAAGTGTGTGCATGTGGATTAAACTAATCTGTCCAAATGGTGAGTTTAAGGTAGAGGAAGAGAACATGAGAAATTAAACAGAGGTAGAGGATAAGCTATTTAATGGAGTTTTTTTCTTCCCTCAAAATAGGGTTGAGGAGGCAAGGAGTCCAGATTTTCTCGTTATTCATTACAGTGCATGATTAAAGTTGAATGTAAATTTGTCTTACAGATAGTTTTTTGGTTGTGACGTCTGAGTAGATGCTGCCACAGCATAGAGATCATCCAATAACCGCTCCTGAGTGATGATCTGCTGGATGCAATCTCAGCCTCCAGCCTTTGGCATCGCCTGTAGCCAGTAGCTGGGGGAGAAGATGACATAACTGGTGCACAATGCTAGGCTAAGCACATGCCCAGGCTGGTCAGTTCCAGCAGCTTCAGCCAGGAGGGTAGAATTATAAGCTGCATAAGAAAAATAAATAAATGGCCATTAATTTGTGGTGCACATTGATATGGGCTGATACTACTTTCACACAATGCTACAGCTAATCCTTAACAATCAACTTCACCATTTAGCATTGATTAAAAGTGCAGTCACACAGCATGGATCCAATCAGACTGCCTCCATAGACTAACAGCTAGCATAGCTGTCTAAAAGTTGAATGTTAGCCACAGATCAGACACTAGTTTTTGCTGAGCTTCTTTATCATTAGCAGTGTGCAAGTGCACTAAACCCACATACCTGTACCAGATGTAAGCTTTGTATTACACCCACATATTTCATGTAAACCCACGGCTTTCTTATCACCGCCAGGTTTAATTTTTATTTGTGCTAACCCTGCAAATATTTTCCCAGTAAATGCCGTCATTTCCTTGTTTGTTTGGCACTCAGCAAACGGGGGTGTTTTCTTCTTGAAGTGGATTGTTTCTGATTACACAAATCACTTCAGTATGAACTCTGACAATGCATAGAAACATCCATAAATGTATAATTAGCTTCAAAATTATCATGAGAAATGTATTTGGACCTTCATGCTGTTTTTTTTAATGTTTTTTTCCTACATTAATTCAATTTTAGCCCACACAGGATGTAAAAGCAAGTAAAGTTTGCTTTCACCCATTCACACACTTTATCTTTTTTATCTTTATCTTTAGTGCTGCATAGAAAGTTAGAAATATCACTATAAGAGGCTGCAAGTGGAAGGAAGAACTGTGTCAAACTGTGAAATTAAGAAGCCTGCGAAATCCCAGTCTGAGCCAAATGGCTCTCATTTCACTACGTTATATAATATAAAAATATGTGGACACGCAGCCATGACATGTATTTGTAGTCTGATGAGGTCAGGAGAGGCAAGTTATTAAAAAAAATTAAAATTTTTTTTGAAACAGAAGCTGCAACAATTAGTCAATGAATGGAACTTTAGAAGTGTTAGACAGCAAACAGGAATATTTTCAGGACATTTTCCACCCGTTAGCTCCTCACTTACAGAGCACACTGCATCCTGGATTTATGCTGAATGTTGTCCCTGGACTTTAAATCTGTGTTGCAGCAGCAGTCTTACATAATCCTTCTTGAAATTGAGCTGTAATGACACAAAAACCTGCACAGCCAGGAGTACATTTCTGTCCTCTCAGGTAGATCCTGTCCCCGATCGGCATGTTTTTTGTCACGTTAATGCAAGCTGCTTAAAAAGTATAGCAGGATAAAATTCAACAGCTTTGTACGATACACATTTCTCACCATGATGTGTAACTGACTGCTGTGGATTTAGCATTGAGGATTCACTACATATCGTGCCCATCATAAACCTGTCTATGTATATTTTATGCATGTGTTTTAACTGTGTGTCTTGTGGTCTGCCCAGCATAACCTTTCCTGACACACCTAAGGAATATTCAGTTTGTTCTTTGACCCCGAGCATGTGAAATGTCAGACGGTGACTACAGATTTAGGTGGGACGCACGCAGGCAGGCAGCCAGAGAGGCTTTGTCCAAGGCACTGACATTTTGGGGAAGAGAATGTGAAATATTGGCTGACATTTGTGATAGGGGACTGTGTGTTTGTGTGTGTGGGCGTGCACATGCGAAGACAGTTGTGTGACGCACATAAGCCTGGGAGCAATAAAGATGAACGAGAGAGAAGACACAGCAGACTAGATTTGAGGCAAGAACATGCATGCTGTCTGAAAGATGTGGCTATTGTCCCACTTTACGCACATGTACTGGACAATTTAAGAGGTTACTTGTCATGTTCATGGTCTACTGATTTGTTTGGAGACTCGGGCCACGACATACTCTTATGGTCTCTGTGCAGTAATAGGGGGTAGATCAGGCTAGATCAGTATGACTTTATAGGCCCAGCACTGCAGTAAATTGTGCATCCATTACAACATCCCTTTAAAGCAGGCGTTAGTGATGAAGAATTTTAATGAATTACTTTATTTTAGGCATTTTTTTTTTGGCCATATTTCTTCCTGAACTGGAAGATGGATACCACTGCCATAAAATGGTTAGCTTAGCATTAGCTTAGTATAATCACTGGAACCATGGAATTAAACAGTTTAGATGTCTAACACTAATACGTAGTGTTGATAATATGATGCTCCAGATAACTATCAACTCAATGTTCAGGGGGAGGATTTTGTTCCCAAAGATATGACACATGGTTATGTTTATACTCTAACATATAAGATTGTATTGCCTGATGTCATCTTATCATGGGACCGATACAGCTGCAAAAGTCCGCATTAGGGTGTAGGTTAAGGGAGGAGTGAGTACAGGCACCATGGTTGAGGTTCACCCAGGTATCAAGGATCTGTGTCCCTTAAACCGCAAACTGTTTTCTTTTCACTGCCTGCAAAGTTTTGTTTCTGCCAATGGTTATGTTTCAAAAATACAGAGAAATTTCCAAAGTTCGTCATAACCCAGCACCAGCACTGGGATGTGGGCCGGTACATAAGCAAACCAATGATACATTTCGTTAGCTGCTCTCTGAGGTTTAAGCCAGGTTAGTTTAGCTCCTAACCCATGGACCAAGCCACAAAGTAGACCAATGTTACATCATTGTCTGTGAACCAAGGTTACCTGAAGTCATGCAGACACTCAACAGTGTGTCAGAGCCAGAAAGGGTAGACAAAAGATCTCTTTTAGACTTTGCAGTAGTGAAATTACAATTAAAAAGGCTGTATGACAAATACTGCATTTTACATAGTGTTTACGTAGTGTATTCAGTCACACCATTGATTTCACCTTTTTGTGAAAAAAAAATAGTTGTCCCATCTCACAGTAATATTTCAGGCTGACTGAAATCTTTACTGTAAACAGCACACCATCACTTTGGTAATGATGTGAGCAGATGTCTGGAAATCATGACAATGCAAGAGAGACGACATCGATATTGCTGTGAATGAATCACCTCCAGACTGTGCCAAATGTAAGAGAACACCCTTACAAGTGAGAAAAAGAGTCACATTCACCTTAATAATGGAACACAGCATCCCTGTCACCTTCTTAGAGAAAGTACGCAGATGTAAAGATGTGGCCTAGACCACAGAGCAGCACACAATATGATGCATTTTAAAGGTTTAGTGGATTAAAAAGCTTTCATCCAAATTAAGTCTTACCTTATGTCCTGTGATGCATGACATTGCATATAGCACATTACAATACAGTATAGTGCTACAGGGGTGCTGCAAGGCATTCTGGGACGTGTGTATAAAAACAATAGGCCAATGCTCTCTCCAACACCTGCAATCTGAAAAGCCCTTAAGGTTCTCTGGCATAACCTGGGATATATAAGGACAAAAAAAGAGTGACAGAGACAGCATTGAGAAACCAATGAAACTAAACAAGCTTAATTTAAAACTGCTAAAAACCCTGGAGGCTGTGCTGGAAGCGAAACAGGGACAGTCGAGCAGGACGGTCAAGGGCAATCCAGTGGAACCCTTAAAGCATGACTGCTCCACAAACCGACACTAGTGAGCATCGTGCTGCAGTGAGTCTGTTAGTTGCATTTGCAGTGTTTTTTTCCCTCATATCTTTTGGCAGGTTAGTGTTTCTTTAGGAGACACTGCCAGGATAGACAACAAGAAAGTGTCTGAAAGGGAAAAACAGGAAGAGAAGGTTAGGGAGATATGGAAGAAGAAAAAGGAAGTCTTATGGGAAGGAGAGAGAAAACAAAGAGGAGAGGTGATGCCAAGGTACCCCGCTGTTTTCTGTCTGACTAGAGGGCACAGCTACATTTCCTTTGTATGATTCTGTTTCTTACCTCTCCCACTCTCTCTCTCTCTCTCTCTCTCTCTCTCTCACACACACACACACACACATACATATACACACTAGTGGTTCCTCAGTAGCTACAAAAACCTGAGTTATTGACTGTATAATACTGGATAATCTGTGCAGCTAGCATTAACAGTGTACCCCCATTCTGCTGTTTCATAACCCTGTAATGTACCTATAGTAGTGCATGTACCCATAAGGAAATCCATCTAGAGAATCTTGAAGCCATCAAAGATGGAAAAATTCAGATTAGAACACTTCCCTGATCTCCTCCTACTATCCTAAGCCTGTCATTCCTCTCCTACGGCTGCAACAATGCAGGTAGTCTCTCCATCAGCTGCCGTCTCCCCAGGAGGACTACGTCTGGCGCAGTTTGCAGCCGAGTGGAACAATCACGCAGTCACACCTCAGGAACAGAAGGGGCCCTCTCCCTCTGTTGCAAACCCATCTTTCCAGTCAGGGTCGTCCTTGTCACGCAGCAGGTTACGACACCAAATGCTTTTCCACAAGGCGGAGAATTTCAATGCCACGTTTCTTGTAACAGCCACATTAAAGTGGAGCTTTTGATCAGAGGTTCTTTAATTTTGTTCATCTGTTTTTTTCTTTCTTTTTTTTTTTTAAATTTTACCGACCTGGCAGGGAAATGCTAATTGATGCTCCCAACCTTTTCTCTGAGGTCAAGTGATGACAGGAAAGGCAAGTTCCTGTGATTTTTCTGAAAGAGGAGATGTAATTAACAGTCAAAACATTTTAAATGCCAAAAATGCTCATCAGATCTTGAACTTAGATTAAAGACGCACCATTAACAGGCCTGCATAAGTAGTGAGTGTTGACATGTTAGTTTCCTCCTCTGATTTCCTTTCTGTTTTTTAGGTTTTTCAACACATATTCTTTGACTGTCTTCCTGTCTGGTGGGCTCTGATTAGCTGTCCATCAGCCTGTTTGTTCCCTTTCTCCTCCTGTCTTTCTGTCTCAGCAGCAGTGAAATTCTTATAGTTTTACTCTCAGCCGCGTATACCTGCAGATTTGAAACCCTCTTCCTTTCTCTTTTCTGTGTTTGCAGCCGCCGTATCTGCCCAAACAGTTCAGCCTTCCCCTTATTCCTGATTTGTCTCGCTTTTGTCATTGTGAATTTTGTTTCTTTTCCATCACCTCTCTCCCCTCTCCTCTCCTCTCCTTCTCTTTGTATGTTTGTGTGTGAGGAGAACGAGAGAGAGAAAGAGAGCGAGAGACAGGCGACAATGTTTTCAGCCTTTCAGCCAGTCTGAAGCCAATCAATGGGAACTTATCAGGATGTGCTCTGCTCTGCGGCTGTCTGCAGCTGAATCCGGAGGCAGATAGGACTGAGCTGGGTCTGTCTGGGCTGGGCTCAACAGGGGGTAGAAGAGGGAAGGCTTATTAAGTATGTGTTAGTGTGTGTGTGATGAGGCAATTTGTGTGTGCTGTGCTGTCACTGAGAAGGATAGAGAGAGGAGTGTTTAATTGTCTTTGTGTCAATCAGGTAGAATATGAGTGAGGAGGGCTGTGATGATCTGTAGTGTGTTGCTAAGTCTGCCAAGCATTCTACTTCTTCTTACAGCATATATGGAATTTATTGATAATTGATCATTCCTTCTTGTTGATAATGCCTCTGGTTAAGTTATGGTTAACATCCATGTCTGCCCAGACTCATATATCATACTGATATGAGTGCTCACTGAGGTGGCTCTATCCATCCTGACTTTAATCCAAACATAGGCAAAGGGGTTGAGATTGAGGGGAGTGATGGGCAGATGGACGATGCCTAAGGAGACAGCTAGCGACCTGTGTCGGTACACATCTGTCCCTCATACTGTAAGTTCATTTAACTGGAAGCCTTAATAAAATTCAAATTCAAATTAATATTAGGTAAAAATGTACATTTTATACAGCTGTGATGAATGACAGTATTATGGAGGTCAAAGGAGACTGACTCACTTTTGGAGTCACCCTCAAGTGGCTGTTTGAGGAACTGCAGTGGTTGGGACAGACAGATGGCTTTTTGTTAGCCTTTTGTTAGACCTATCAGTAGCTACCTGCAGTCCTTTGCCCTGGTGAGATCTTGCGATGATTCAGCAACCTTGCAAGTTAATTGGAGGAAAAAACATTTTTAGGATTGATTTGACACAAAGAGATATACAAAGCTTGATGGAGCAGTCCTGTTTATTTGGGTGATAAATGCAGTGATTTATCACGTGATGATTGAATATAGGTGAACCTCTGTATCTATGAGCTCTTTAGCTCGCTAATTGTAAGTTCAAACCACTCTGAGTGCAGAGACACACACACACACACGCACACACACACTGCATTTGTAACAGGCTGTTTCTCATGTGACTTTGGCAGCACTATGGTAATCACCAAGGCAACAAGTTACCTTAGTGACTTTTTTGTTGTTTTGTTTTTACCTTGCCACAAGCTTCCTGCTGTTAATTTCCAGAGCAGATTGAGGCAGATTGCTTAAGGCAGTTATAGACGTCAGTAACGAGGGAGAATTTCCTCTCTGCACTTTTGATTCAGCACCTTAATACATTTTATAAAAAGTCAAAGTAATCACTCCATTTGAGGAACAGTTGGAAGTTGCTGGTTAGACACAAACTGTGCTCTAACGCCATTACATCTGCATTAACCGGACCTCCATTCTGCTATTTCATAAACCTGTTTTCTTTTGCTGAGTATTTCAAAGCCACACATTTTATTAAAAGTCAAAGTAATCACTCCAGTAAATTCACCTCCTGATGAAAATCGGATTTTCGTCAGAGCAGCGGCTCCCTTGGCGTACTGACGACCAGAGGAGACTAATTGGGGTTTCAATTAGTGGTCTGCCATGCCAAACGACTCCTCCTATCTCACTAATTAATACCTCCAGTCGGGGAGTAATTGGAGGAGATGGCTGGGTGGAGGGGCCAAAAAGGGGGTACATGAAGGGGGTAGATGAATGGATTATGAGGAGGGTGAAATAAAAGCAGGTGGATAGATGGATTGAGGTAATGGCAGAAATTGAGAAATCCATTAACAGATAATAAAAAATCATATATGGAATGGAGGTAAAAGATAAAAAATTAGATAAAAGGAACAGTTGGAGGGACGGATAGGACCATTATAAGCAAATGAGGGGTGATGAAGGGAGGGAAGAATGTAAGGGTAGGAAGAGAGGAAGGGTGTGATGAAGAGAGGAAGGGCGTGATCAAGGGAGGGGTACCATTTGCCTGGATCTCAAAGGAAGCATGATGGGGGATAGAAGAGGACACAGAGGAGAAAGATCACTAATGATCAGTCTGCAGGCCTCACTGTGTGTGCATGAGAGGGTGTGTGTGTATGTGCGTTGGGGAGTTGCCATGGCAATAAGTGGTGCTCGTTAGAGACAGTCCATCAAGTAGTCAGCAGCAGGTGTCCGTCTATGGCCCGCCCACGCACACAAATATCTATCAATCAATCTGTAATTGGTCGCTGGTGCTTTGTTAGTGTTACCTGTGTGTGTCTGTCTGTTTGAAGCAAATAACAGTGAAGCAATAAAAGTATGAGGTTCTTATTACAAAGGGCCAGTCTCAGAGAGAGCAGCATGCTGAGGTCACACTCAGACAGTTTATGAAAGACAGCAGGGCAGATTCGGCCCTTATACTAAGCCTGCAGACAAATGAACAAAAACAGTAAGTGTTGGACTAGTGTTGGTGTTGGGAGAAAGCAGGTTGCAGTTGTGATTCTTCCATAACCCTAATGGTAACCCTGGGATGTGAACTGGATGCCACTATAAACAGGTTTGCCTGCATATATGCAGATACATATATGCATTATATGCAGGTAGTTTTTCTTACTCTCACTACCAGCAGGGGGAATATTTTATCTGATATAAATCTTGTGGTTGGTGAATGGATTCGTTTTTTTTTTTGTTTACTCCATACATTTTAACTTTTCACTTTTCTAGCACTCGCTCAAGTGGGCTTAAGGAACTATTGATGTTTGTTGACATTGCCCCAGTCCAAATTAATTAAGAACCACCAACCTTCCGGTTATTGGACAACCCTGCTATTGGATTTAGTGTTGAGCATACTGCCATCTTTGATCCGGCCTGAACGCAATAAAGAACACAAACCTGAAGTTGCATGCAGCACCACATTTGTCAAAAAGACTGAGAACAGGCCAAATGCGATTTTGTGTTGCAGGCTGCAGCATAGAACTCAGCAGGAGTTCAGCTAAAATATGCAATCACATGTGCAGACTCTCTTTGTCCTGAAGCATTGTGAGTGTAGAGTTTATTGTTGTGATTTTGTATGAGAATCACAGCTTTAAAAAACAAAAAGTGAGATTGACACAAAAATACCCCTCTTTTTTGGCAACCGCATCCTGTTATTTCAGCAGTTATTGAGTGAGTGGACTAGTGATTTGCTGAACTGCCCATTTCAGACTGGCCTTATTATGTGACTCAACACAGCAGCAGACAAAAACAAGTAAATTGTGATGTTATTTTGTAGTGGGTTACAGTGTTTGCAACTGGTTTCTCATTATGTTTACTTGATATGTTCTGCAGAATGTAAATACACTAATGTCTTGTGTTGCATAGAGAGCTACTGAAGTTCCCTACCAAGTAAGCTAGCCCCAGGCTGCACCCTTAAATAAAACCATAGTGATGGTGCAGTGTTTCTAGTGTGGTCATTGCCTAACACCCAAAATGCATGATAACTGTTGTCAGTCTGCCTTCGTGTTAGGTGAAAATCAAAACCTAGCTGCCTCAGCCACTAATACTGCCCTCCAATGTTTAGTAACAGAGTTCTGGATGCTCTTATTGGTGCTAGTTGGGCTTTTTATGCAGGCAACCCAAGCGACAACGTCCAGGGCTCAGACATGAAGCCAAAATGGAAATGTTAAAAATTGCAGTTCACCGTGCAGCCTCTAGGGGCTGGCTCCAAAAGTGAGTAATTTCCCTGATTTACTAGACAAATATATGAAGCACCTGGCTTCAGTATTGGTTTTCAGTCTGTTTAATAGAAATAACACTGACTCCTCGCTAAAGTTTGTTTAAAACACAAAGCAAAGCCATATTCAGCTGTCTGTGCTGTGTATATTTATACCCCACAAATGGAATTAACAATGCTCTAAATTTTACATGCCCTCACGCATTGCTTTCACAGCAGTCTTCAAACCCTGAGGTGTGCTGAGTTTAATTTATTCAAGGCCACACAGCACCAAAGATGAAGCAAAACTCCTCAGTAAATACAACACAAGCCTGATTATGTCCACGTTTGCTGCTACACCCACTATTCCTGCTGTGTTTTTACAATGAGGCACACGCATCCCTCTTCGGCAGAGCAAACACATCTTCATTGTTGTCTAAAGATGACAGATGATTCTTCCAGACTTAACAATTATGGTGCCTCTGATGTGGCGATAATGCTGTATTGATTTAGTAGTGATAGAATGGCAGAGTTCTGTGATTTGATAAAGCATCTCCATATGTGAACAATAAGTCAATTTTTCAGTCTGCAGCAGAATCATTTCATGCCTCCCATATGTTTCAGCTGCAGCTTTCTATATGACTGAACAGGGATGCCTTAAACAATAAATACAGCAGTTTGTCACAGTGTGATGTTGTATATTTGGGGGAAGATGACTGTGGCTAGTGAAGTAATTACCTCCCTGAGATGAGTTTGCGTTTTCCTGACAGTGTAATTGTAACTCCAGGGACTCTGATCTTATATATGTGTGTTTGTGTGTGTGTACATTGTGCTTTGTAATCTCTTTCATGCATATCTTCTTTAGTGCGCATGCTTGTGAGAATCCCTCCTTGTTAGGCGCAGTGGATTCTGCAGAAAGGAACCAAACATCAGCATGTCAGGCAACAGCTGGGCAGGAGCGAACATCAGAGCTGATTACCAGACACTGTGAACATTACTAAGTCAGCAATGACAGAGCTGTCTGTATTTTTGCTACTTAAGAGAAAAGTGAAGCCTGTAAAAAATGAAACAGCTAAGCTTATTATTTGATGCCAGAGATGCTCCTGTATATGGCTGATATTGGTATTTGATATGCCTATTATTTTTATGCAATCTTCTATACAAAGCTTTTTATTTATCTGTAAGCTTTCACTGATTTCCCCAGAGAGTACCCTCTCTACGTGTGAAACAACAAAATAGTCTGGCAGCTTTGGAAAGCAGCACATCGTGACTGTGAGCGGTAATAATGAGACAAACAAGATAAAAACTTTTTGCCATCCTTGCCTATGAGACACATTTTGCTATACAAGCTTTCTGGAGTAATTTGAGTTTTGTTTAGCAACTATTTGTCTTTAGCATTGTTGCTCACTGTGGCCCCATGTTGCCCCCAACATTCTGCATTAGTGTACAAATTATCAATGCTACGCACTGCTATGAAATCATGGATGGTGGCTTTGAGATCAGTGCCGATAACAAGCCGAATGGTCCCTCAGTAGCCTTGGGAATGTGGCATTTGACAGCATTTTACACAGACTTTGACGCATTAAAGACCTCTCCGTGATGTCACTCACTGGTTGTTTTGTGCAGCATCATGCTCCTAATATCCTGATTATTCCAAATACAGAAGACAGGACACTCATGCTGTGACCTGTCCATAATTATTACATTTGTAAAATTTGAAGTGTTAATTTAACGAAAATAAGCAACTTGTATAATAATTTACAAACTTATCACTAGAGATCACTGGGGATTGACTCACTTTTGGAGCGAGCCCCCCAGTGGCTGTGACGAGGACTGCACTCCACTAACTACTGATAGATTCTAGCTGATTACTGCAATCTTTTTATCAGTTAGATGAAATGGCCACCATGAATAATTAGATTATCAAACAGTGGCAGGTGGCGAGCTGTCGACTCATCAGGTCGAGTCATGCTGCCAACAGGCCTGTTTCACAGCTCTTCGAGTTGCCATATCATAGAAAGCCCACATGGAATTCATAACATTAATGATGTCTCAGCTCCATTTATGTGTGACAGTAAACACTCCTGCTGGATCGACATGTAAAGCCTTAAATTAAAAGCAACAGATTCAGATTCCTAACACCTGTAAGAGGCAGTTCGTCCATGAAAGATGAGACCTTCAGACGTTAAACAACACTTACTGTGGCTGCAGAACAGTCACTTAGAGGATTTTCTACAATCTCTCTTGTTTGTCTTGAGTAACGTAATGAAGAGCCTTTGACATAAAACCTGGGGATACAGGGGAACTTTTTCGTCTGATCTCTTAATCTTGAAAAGAACAGCCTAATTGGAGCTAACCCAGACAAAGCTCTCATAGTGCCTAGCCTCTGAGCTAAAAAGGATAATCTGCCATAGCAATGTGCATTTCAAGGTAGTTTATTTTAGTCTAGCTTGTACAAAATTCTTTTTTTCTCAACAGCCTTTCAGTGAAGTGGTTGAATTGGCATCTTTTAATCTGATAGTAGATCCTCTCTCTGGGCTGAGTGAGAGTGAGATGTTGCTCACTGTCTTAGGGTCTTGTTAAATTGTTGATAAGATGGAGCATGACAGTGATAGCCGTCAGCAGAAATGCAAACTGGACTGTCAAGTTGGTCTGACTATGTCTTTTTGTACTTTAAGTAATGACCAATAGATAGATGGCATGGATACTATAGGAAATATAGTGCCGGTAAACCTTCATATATGATAGAAATCATTATTTCACCATCACTCTTTCAGACCCTCCCTGATGCGCTGACCTGCAGTTCGGCTCTGGTTGGTCTTTGAAGTGAAACAAATACCTGTCAGCAGTGCCGCTATAACAAAGTATCCGTGAGAGACGGCTGCTTTTTATTGCTGATAGGTGGTGTGTGGGCACATACATGTGCTGAACGCCAAAAAAGTTGAATGTGTAGGGATATGCATATGTTTGTGTTTGCCTTTTGGGTTTTTTGGGGTAAAGGTCCAGCGCCTCGCCGTATGCATGCATGAACATATACACCCACACACATACACATTCATGGGATGGAGTGATGTGGAGATCCTTCATTGAGCACGTCTCAAGCTCAGCCAAGCATTCACTCTTTCCAGTGACCTAGAAATGAATGACAAGGCAAACAAAAGCTAAAATAGCCCACTCTTTTCCCAAAGGTTCATGAATTCTGTCATCAAGGGTGTGTTTCTGTATAAGAAACAGGTCTTTTTGAGATGAATAAAATATTGGGCTCATATTGTATTCACACCACACTCGTTGAAAAATTAAAAAGGCTCCAATTGAATTCACTAACAATATTCAGAGATTTCTTTGTTTGTAGACCATTGAGTTTAATTTAATCTGATACAGGAACAAGACATATTAAAGAAAAAAAATAAAAATTAGACAAGACAAGAATGTAGACAGTCCCAGGTGCTGCAGAAAATTCAGGTAACTGAGCATTGAGAGATATGCCATCAAATTAATGACATTTTTACACTAATGACAAGTGTAAAATATGTTGAAATGCTAACATTTTGTTAGGGTAGCATGGCAGTACTTTCAGATTCTAAAGCATTCAGTTTGTTATAGAAACATTAAGGTCAAGACAGTTATCATTGCAATACTTAACAAAGTCACTTCTGCCGTCTTGTGTGTGACGTGCTCTCCAGTGGGAAGGCTGTATTAAGGGTTCTGCACACATATTTCTCATGAAGTCTTGGCCAAAAGAACTTTATTCTTGTTCTTGCCACGAAAACGAACAAATATCTCTGTTCTTGTGGAGTATGTAACAAGCTTTGGACTGGACCCCTGCCCACAGCTTCAAAGGCGGCTGGTTGTTGGATGATTTCTAGATACTAAATATGAACCAGTTGCTCTAATGCTTTGACTCAGGAGGCCATTTAGTGATACAAAGTATTGGTATGCAAGGTGCCATTTGCAGCTAGTGATCTTCAGCTTCATGTTCTGTTAGTGCTGTTTTTTTTTATATAGTCTTTTCACCCTAGCACTCCAACAACTTTCTCCTTGAGATGATAATGAAAGCAGGCTTTGTGCATTGGGTATTTGGATGTTTTACCTCACATGTGCACCATGTACATGATGGCACAGTGGATGGTGAATATGAACATAACCTGCTTTGATTTAAATGGCAAGAGATGCTGCAGTGTTGGTTTTCATAGCAACAGAAGCAATCAGGTGCCCCAGATAAATTAGGTGAATCTTCACTCAAAACTATAGTTATTATGAACAATTAGGATCTAGTGTAACCTTCTGTTATATAGTTTCTGTATAACTGGCTCATTGCTCAAGCAAATGGGGTTAAAATTCAAACTCTCAACACAGGATTTTATATTACAATAATTCTAAAAAAACAACTTTAATGGTATAGACGGGATGAACAAAAAGAATGTCTTTAGCTGAACAAAGAAGACAATCCAAAGTCACAGTAGTCAGAGCACACAGCATGCCCTCCCTCTCACCCGTGTTAACGTACATCCAACCAACATGTCAGCTCACAGAAACTGGAAATGGGTAGGAGATGAGGTTTCGACCCACTGAGTCACATCTCGGCTGTCTTATGCATAAACATGATCAGCCGCAAGAGTGTGTGTGTGTGTGTGTGTGTGTGTGTGTGTGTGTGTGTGTGTATGTGTGTTTGTGTACTAATCTGTCTGTGTGCGCGATCATCTGTGTAAGGGCATCGCTGCACTGCGCAGTAAAGACTGCTGCATCCTAAATACTTTCCATTAATGTATTCAAGAGAACGTGAGTGTGAAAATGAAATATTTTCACTTTGCGAAGTGAGATGTACATTTTAGGGATACAGGACGGGAAATTTTTTACCTCCTCTCTCGTTTCTATGTCAATGTGTTGCTGTCATTAATCTTCCTTTGTCCACTGACACTGGTCAACATATCAGCCTATTTTTTTTGCTGATGATGATCATGATTCAGTCAAACAGTCATTCATTGTATGTTCTGTGATTGACGTTCTGTGATTTAATGGATAGACAAACAGACCTCTGGAGCTCAGAGTGTAGGAACTAAACTCTGAACACCTCCCTGTGGAAGTGCTGCATTTGTGGCACATATCGGACATACTTCAGGAGTTTTAATGTGTCTCCCATCTGTTGTGGGAATTCCTTGGGATCCCCTAGGACGAGCTGGAGGATAAGACTAAGGGGAAATGATAAAAAGACATCTGCTCTACCTTGCTAGCAGGTTTTAAGCTCACCTGTCCTTTCACTTTAATCCCTGCATTTGCAGACATGTTGGTGGTACGTTTACCACCATAAATGATCCGTGTCATTTTTTTTAATCTACCCCATGCTCAGTGTTTTTATTTTTCAAAGCAATTTCCTTTCATCTCTGAGGTAAATTTGTATGCATGAGACTTGTGATGAACAGTCTTACGTCCAACACTATCTCTGTTGTATTAAAAAACAGAGAGAACAAACCTACAAGGATTCCAACAGAAAGAGCGCTTAAATTAGACTTGGCAACTGCACACAACTCAGCATTTCATCTCTGACCAAATCCCATAGTACCCTCTTGTCAGAAAGTGAAATATTTATCTTGTCTTTTCCACAACGTTGAACACTGGTTGACTTGTGTTGCTAAATTATGGATTTATTCAACACAAGCGGACACATTTGAATGTTTTTTTTGACCAGTCGGATCAAACTGCTGCTATTAAAATGTATGAGAGGGCAGGATTGAGCTCAGAGAAGATTGAGGAGGGAATGGATGGAGAGTTATTGAGGAAGCGGGAAAAGAACCATGAATGATAGATATTATTAAGCAATTCCCAACAGACAAACTCAATATATGTTTGAATGCAACACTATCTTCAAAATCTGATCTCACTTAGTGTTATATTGGCTCACAGCTCCCATGTTGTAGTTGTGTGTGCATATATGTGCCTGTTGCTTATTAACTGTCTCTGTGATCCATCTGCTTGTCATTGCGTGCATGTAAACCTGCAAATGCTGCAGCTGTGCTGTAGCAAAAACTGCTGATTCCTGCACAAGCATAGAGACATATGGTAAAAAAGCAAGATGCAAAGATGCTATCAGGATCTTTATGCTGTCAAGCTAGACCAAAACAAGAAGCTTAAAGACAAATAATTCCTCAAGAGCACCTGCAAAGTAACTTGATGTGGTGGCATTAATATTTATTCATTATACTGCACTGACAGAGTGCCATTACACTAAAGCTATAGCCTGCACCTATAACACATTAAAAGCTAGCAGTATGTATTTATCTATGCCTATAATGCCTCACCTCACCTCTGATCTTTTTCAAAGCAAGATACACGTCAGAATAAAGAGGAAACCGAAGAAAGTTAGAAAAGATGGTCACTTGACTCCCTGGTTTCCATAGCAACCATTCATAAGGCACAGCCAGGGAAAGAAATACCATTCGCCCAGCCAGATTGCTTGGCTGGAACTTCCTGTTTATAATGAATGCCCAGATACACTTGGGGAAAAAAAAAACAGAAAAAAGGTGGCAGCGTGTCCGAACAAACACCAAGACCTGCAAATGAGAGGAGCACAGAACAGATACATACCATGACACACAGGAAAGGAATTGGAAATATATGTCCCGTCAAACACACTGAGAGCCATTTTTTCCAGTTTGACACACGTATTTTTTTTACTTCAACATCTCAGCACACAGATCAGATGATGTCAGCCACAGTCAGTATTTGTCTTACTGGAAGAAAACTGTGACCTTCAACACAAGTGATGTAACCCTGATGCAGCGGCTGACAGTAGTCAAACTGAAACTTTATCTGGCAGCTCACATCGTAGGGTAATGCATTAGTGCGTGTATTGTGCAGTATAGCAACTCGATCAACTGGATTTAACTCACATGAAACAGGGTGGTAGCCAAGAAAATGGTGAAGGGGCTTGGAGAAGTTTAATGTAGTGAAAGGGTCTAATTATGTCCAAAAAAATAGATACTGACCTATTTTGTTTTTATGTGTTAGGATGTGCTGCAAAATGGCAGGGAACTAACAATAAAAGTAATTTTTTGCATAACAAGAATCACTTGTCAAACATTTCCATCAATATGTAGAGTGCCTTGTACTGATACATAAAGGGAAAGAATGAGCTCTTTTTTGGAGCCCAAAAATAGAAGCACAATGACAGAGATTAAAAACTGAAACTGAACTTCAGTGACTGATCATGAAAAGACTTTGTCACAACTGGGAGAAAAATGAAATTCAAAGACAATCACATGATGAAACAACACAAAGACAGAAAAAAACAGCCACTAGAACACTCACACACTCTCAGAGAGCCAACGCTGCAGACACTAGAAGTATGTTGCTGATTGAGGCTGATTGAGCGTGAGCAAGTGCACTGGCAGGAGGCCAGCTGTTTTTGGGGAAATTACAGAGATGAGTGGCACGTCGCCTGTCAGGCCTTTCTGGGATGAGATCCCCCTATAACATCCGTGTACACAGACACACTTGCAGTGCTTCTTCTGTGACAAGAGGGAGGTGATGGAGAGAGATAGAAGATGATGTATAAAAGCCTGAATTGTGGTACATTTCAAAGCGAACAATTCCTCCCTTTTTTTTCTTTATCTGTTTATAAATGGGCTTACTCATTTTCAGAGATAAATGACAGCTTGTTGGTGGATTGGAAGTGCAAAATGAGCTGCTGATTTCAAATCATATAAAAATAAATGCATCATACATTCTGAAAATAACATACTTGAGTCAGTTCCACAGTTTTCTGCGCCCTCATGTAGCTCACCTTTGTTATAATGAGTTCAAAAAGTCATGACACAAATGCAGTTTTTAGAGATGATTCCTAAGACATTCCCCGCTCCCTCCTTCCCTCCTCAATCTGTGCTGTTTTTTTCTCACCTTCCTTACATGTCTTCAGCCCTCACTTTTTCTCTTTAAAGAGAGAAAAGGAAAGAGACCACCTCCTCACAACAGTAGGAGTGAGCTGCGTCCTCAGGGGGGAACCAAATGAGCCATGCTTGGTGGAAGCTGTCTGCCATCTGCATCAGTGGTTCGACACGACAGCTAATTCTGTTACAGGAGGCATAAACAGTTCTGTTCTTATCGCAAACACAGACCCGGGACGTCGGTCGCTTTCGTCATCATTGTATAACACTTTTGGAAACAACAAAGGAAAGGCAACAGAGAGGGAGAGGGAGAGGGTGTGTAGGATGTGTTGGGAGAACAGACTGGTAATACATCACTGATGAATATTTTAAGCGTCCCCTGTTATGTGAAGAGGGAGAAAAATGAAGACTTTTCACTATAGTAAAACTCTAATGGAAGGTCTTGACACATATGAGACTTATAACCTACAGCAGAGTTCATAATTCTATAGTTGCTGCACTCATCATGCTTGTTTTATGACCATAACACACACACATAATAATAAAGCCCTCGAGTTCAGCTAAGCATGTACATGCATATAATGTCAGTCACTTGATTGTTTTGAGTGGCAGTGAGGATAGACTCTATCTATCTATCTATCTATCTATCTATCTATCTATCTATCTATCTATCTATCTATCTATCTATCTATCTATCTATAGCCGCGCCCACATGTCACAGTAGACATTATCATTTGGTTACTGAGCAAATAAATCAAACAGTGTTCTTCTCATTGACTTCACTGCTATATGCGGTCATATATTTTATATACAGTCTATGTAACAGTCGGTCTTCCAAGTCTCACAGCTTCATTGAAAAGCAATATTTAATTGCTGCAGTACTGTATGTCTTTTTACAGCAGCCATTTCCATGGCAACAACCCTTTGCATGACATAGAAGCAGAGGGCTGGATTAACTTTGCTTTTGTGTAAGAAGAGCTTTTAGACCCTTAACTTTATGCTCAATAAATCAACACAGCAGTGATTGTACATTTAGGATTTTAATATACAGTTTTCAAGATAAAAGTTCTTTGATAAACAAAGGGACAGGCTATTATAAAAAGCTATTTAGAAACCAGTGACTAGACTTGGAGACAATAGTGGTTGTGTGCTTACATGTTTGGGTATCAAATACAGACACAGTTTGCTCAGAGTGAAGAGGATACTCACAAAGTTCAGAATAAACGTCTCACTGACTGATTTACAAGAGTCACTTCATCAATAGTTTTAACCACGTTACTTACTACACACTGAGCCATTTATGAGCTACATTTCCAGAAAAAAATGCAGAAGAAAAGAGAATCAGGTTTGGAGGCCAGTTTACATGGAAGTCCCATCAGAAAACAGGTGGTTAAAACACATTTTTAATAGAAAAACCTGGGCTGGTGGAAGGCCATAAAGTTCCCTGGACAGGTTTACTCATTGGTCCTGATAGTGATAGTAATAAAAGAGATGTCAAAGAGGCTGTAGGTCACTGTGCTGCAAAGCTGCTGTCCTTTTCTTCTATTAACTTGAAGAATGGCAGGTAGCGTCAACCAGGGACTACTACACCCACCTGGATCTCCAGGAGCTCATAAACTAGACTTTATTAGAGCTTATTTCTAGTAATATTCTTTTTCCTGTTGTGATGGAGCTGAAGGTAAACTGACCTCCATGCTCACAGAGACCAGATATAAGAGTGCTACCACCACAAGAGCACAAGAGACAGACAGAGAGAGAGAGAGAGAGAGGGGGGTGTATTTGGCAGTGCAGAATCATATGCAAAAGATTCATCGCAACATACAGTATACCACTGAACATCGCACCTGGGTCACCATCAGAAGCCAGCCACAACCTGTAAGCATACAATTCCCACAACACCTTACCTGTGATGAGGTGGTGCAAACCTTGTTTTGACCCAGGTCTGATTAGTAGGATTAAGAAAACAGATTTACAATACAATACACTTGTAAATTCATACACTGAAAACAGGTCATTGGTTCTCCTTAGAAGCTGAAGGAATGAAACTGCAAAAGTGTTTCTGAGGTCAAGAGTATTTTTGTACACAATAAAACAGACCGTTTGACTGTAGGCCACGCCACCGAGTGACCAGATTTCCAGTTGACATAATGTAGAGAGACAAACTCCTCTGGCACTGTGTTCTTTAAAAGACAGTGGTCAACAGTGCATGTAAACACATGATGAGTGCTAGACAAGAACTCACTATACAGTTTCATCAGATTGACCTGCAAATGTATCTCTTCAAATGTCAAAAATGATGGTGAATGATGAAAAGCTATTGATTAATATAGTTTGCAGCCATATATTTGAAAATTTACCAGTAAATAAGTGAATTCACACACAGAGGTAGATAACAACAAAGGTCTCATGTATAGGCAGCATTTACTGATCATGTTTCCAGTTTGAACATAAATAACAACTATAAACCAGGTATGTCAGCTTGAGCTAGCTAGCTATATGAAGGTAATTGGGTGTTGCAATATGCTGTCATCTGTCCTCTCATGATCTCTCTCATCTCATCTCTCATCATTAAAGGGGACTCCTGTGTCTTAATTATGAATTTAATGTGGATACAGTGTGCACTGGAGGTAAAGCTACATGTTCCAATATCACTCAGGAAGGCTGTATGGCCAAGAATAAAAAGAATGTTTTTAATTTTAAAGTAAAAGAAATGTCTCTAAGGAAAGAGTAATGATTAGGGCTACCTTATCAAATCAAATATCCAAAGAGCTAACCTTAGCTTTGAAGAGCCTCTCTCCCCTTACTGAGCAGGCTAGCCTTTAACTAATGTCAACCAAAACAGTAAAGATTTGATAATCATAAATGTATGACTGGACAGTCACTGATTGGAGGATGTAATTTTAAACAACCAATCAGATTTGGCCTTTGTTTTACTGTTGAGAAAGTGTAAATAACTAACCTGTACATAAACAAAAATAACCTTTCAGCTTATTGGTACAGATATATAATTAATGATTATTTACAAACCACCAGTAGCTCTATATTATTTACAATTTATTAATGCAGTATTTCTACTGCTTTAAATAATATTGATTTATTATTTGTATTATTTAATAATTGTCACACATGTAAACATGTTATCAAGTATTATATTTCTGTACCAATATACCATTATAACGCAGATACTAGTTTATTATTGCATCTACTAAACTATACAATACCAGTGATTTAATGACTGTACTGTGAACAATGAAGTGCCACCAGTCCTCAGTCTAGCACGTCTTAACTCTGAACCATTGCCTGTCTTCTTGACGCCGAAACAAACCTCGCAGCTCAAACACTTGTGATTCTAAGTTGAACCAATGGATGTGTTGTTAACAGCGCATTCATCATAAGAGCACCAAAGAAAGTGTACAGTATATACACAGCCCAAAGTGTAAGGCGTAACATGATACAACAGTGTAGTGCAGATACATTTATCTCAGTCTGGTCCATGCCGAGTTCAATAATATTCCACTGTGTTGAGTTCCATTACTTCCCACTGTATTTATATTCATTCAATTTAATCTGCAGTGTGTTGGGTTTGATTCCGTTCTGCTTCATTCATCTCTGATTCGATTTCAATTAGTCCTTTCCAAACCTTTTAATTCCACTTATGTCCGTGTTTGCTGTACTCTGAGACCAGCCCAGTTGTGTGTGTACTATTTCATGTACAGTGTAAGTGTTGCTAGATTCACCAATCCAATCTCCTTTCTTGTTTACCTTTTGTAAACTGTTGTTACTGCAGAGACGCCCTGCGCTAGTTTAATTATCATAAGCCTTTTTCCCATGTGTGCACCATTATATGAACTGTACATTTACAGCTGATGTAAACTTGTATAGGCAGTGTCAGCCTACATGTTTAGCTGGATGCTGTATCTGAGTTATTATACAAGATGCAGTCTACAATTAATCAAATTATAATCCCCCATCATTTCATGTGATGTGCAGTTGGAAGGTTCATTATCTCTCCTTTTAAGCTCTACAGCAGAGAGGTATCCATACATACATAATCATATTTACAATCTCCACTCATTGGGACATATTCTGTACAAATGTTGTACAGTAATATGTTTGTTAAAAAGAAGTTAATATCTCTAAATTATCTCCAAACATAAGAGCGATTTAAGAGGCCATCCCAGAAAATACGTAGGTATTAAAGGCCTAAAGACGGGGAGGTGTGTAAGTTTTAAAGGTTTCAGGCTAAAAAATGTGTACGGACCATGTTTAAAGAGCACCCAAGGACTGGAGCGAAAAGACAATTTTCATTAGCAGTCCTGGAAAATAAGGGATACACGGTTAATGTACAGGTGAGGATGTGGCTGGACTCTAAAACTCTTGCACCCATTTAAAAATGTAAGTGGACTAGGTAAGGCAAATCGCTCCTAGCCAGGAAGTACTAGCCACAGGCAAATAGCAGGCTAGTGAAATCTCCTTCCCTGATGCAGAATGTCAGGTTAGCAGTTGGAGCCAGCAGGTGTGTAGTTACTCAGCTCCCTGCGGATGGTGCTGAATGGCGACAGCTCCAACTCGGTGGTGCACTCGTGTTCGTTATCATCACTGGCTGTGGCCGAGGAGGGAGTGTGGTTACAGCAGCAGCAGCAACAGCAGCAGTCCAGGAAGGCCCTGCCCAGCGGACGACACAGGAGAAGCAGCAGCGCCGGCGTCACCGCGGCCCGACAGAACAGCAGCAGCTGGGAGAGAAGATGGAGTACGGACATGGTGTGCTCAGGAACGCCTGCCGCCATGTATGCAGATACTATGTTGCAGATGTTTTCAGGCACCACGCATGCACCGTAGACAATCGCCAGCGCCACGACGGTGCAGTTCATTTGGCTCTCTAACCGGATCTGCTTCTTGTTGTTGCGCACGCTGGCTTGCTCTGCACGCCGGATCTTGCGCGCCGTCACCAACGAGCAACCAATGGTGAAGAGGGTAGGGAGGCAAAAATAACAGCCGAAGCACCACCAAAGCCGAGCACCCTCATACGTCAGGCCCAGAACATAGAGCATGTCAGGAAGCGAGGTGGAAATCCTGATGATGCAGCGTTCAACGGGCGGCTCGTCCAGGACCCCCGTGTCCTCTGTCACCAGCTGTCGAATGAGGAGCTCTGGGAGGGCCAGGAGGAGGGCGCCAATCCAGATGACAGCCAGTTTGGCGGTAGTAGATGTGCAGTTCTCGATCATCTCGTAGTACATCTGGACATTGGTAGCGGCACGAAAGCGGTCAATGCACAGAGCACACAGGGTGAAGGTAGTGACGCCCAGGGAGGCCACCTGAACAAACACAGAGGATTAGACTTTTAGTCATCGTGTACATTAAATATAATGGCATTAGACTTTGATGCATATTGTCACGTCTTATGGGGAAGAATAATACAAGACAAACTTCGGCAGTAGCCAATTGTGTAAGTGATAATTTACATTCATTTCAGCACAGACAGATGCACTGATCTGTGCTGTGACACTCCAAAGTTATAATTAAGGCTGCCAAGAATAACAAAGAAAAACCTAAATTATCTCGAGTATAGAATGTGTTAAACGACGAGCAACCATTAAAGTACCGCACAAACAAATGCTACAAGTCAGCTACAAATAAACAGCAGGACACACAGAGAAGACCTTTTGGTACACTGGCGCAAGTGCAAACATAAGAGCAACAAAAGCACAAAGAAAGGCAGTAAGCTGCAATTAACACTGTGTGTGTGTGTGTGTGTGTGTGTGTGTGTGTGTGTGCGTGCGTTCATGTGCGTGTGTGTGTGTGCAGAATAGATAGAAATGACACCACAGGGTGTCACACTAGACAGGGCGGATTAAAAGCCGTCACCGCTGCCTTCACTCATTCATTGGCAGGTGTCCTGTTCATTCTTAATAATTAACAAATTTTCTTCACATTATATTGTTTTTCCTGTTAATTTCACAATCTTGTAACAGATAATTACTGGCACTGCCTCCACATTCTCCCATGCAAAAAGTCTACAAATTGTCAGTGAGCACACACATTTCCTAAGCATCTGTTGGATTAGCCATCATATTGGCAGAGTGGGCAGCCTGCAGAATGCTCCTCTGCAGCTGTTTGACTCTCTCTCTGTGTGTGTGTGTGTGTGTGTGTGTGTGTGTGTGTGTGTGTGTGTCTGTCCTTACATGAACCAGTTCTTCCCAGCTCTCCCACATCTCCCCAAACATTCACTGACCCCCTCCATCCTCCAGCTCACCTTGCTCACCTTTCATCCCTCTGACTCTCGTTTATCTCCTCTGTTCTTTTTTTAACCCATCCCTCCCTCCTTCATTCCTTCTTCTATTCCTCCCTTTATATCAAATTTAATTACAACAGCAAGCTTCCCAGATGGCCTCTGTGAGCCATGGGTTTTGTGCCATATAAAAAAACACATACTTCCTGGACAGATTTAGAAGTGTACACACACACACACTGCAAGATGTTCTCCTCACACATACACACACACACTGACCCTGACACATGTGGAGGTCCAAACCAGGTTAATGAAGGGTGACCATACGGAACTGCGAGGGGTAAGTGAGGCAGACAAACTGCCCACAGGCTTCAGCATTCTGAGCACTAACTGTGATCAGTGTGACACTGTTTCAGACCTGGAGGGTTCATCACCTATCGTCACGCCACAATAACCTTTCATTATTCAGTGTTGTGTTAGTTCATTTTCTTTCACAGCAGTTTGGAGTATAGGTGCTTTTGTAAATTGTAAACTCTGAACAGATTAAAATAAACCAATACTGGCATTCATTGTTCATCAGTCTTTATATTATGTGCAATATGTTATATTGCAGTCTTTATATTATCTTATTGTGGTCTTGTGCACAAAATCAACAAAGAAATTAGCGTCAAAGTGGATACCCTTCAATGTAGATGCTAAAGTTGCTGATGTTGTTAGTCTAAGGACTACACTGCATGTTGTTAAAGCACCAAGCTAAAAGTTTAAACTTGCCCAAACTGGATTTACATCCCTTGAAAGCAATGTACCGTCGTTTTTCCCCCTCTATGTTAATAGTTTATGAAGTATCATATCAAGCTTCTCGAGTGACCCACTTCTGACACACACAATCCGGTGCACACGGGCAGGTGCTTGCACACGGTGAATATTTCATGGCTCGAACAACAGGGCTGGAATGGCTTTAAAGGCTGTCATGGAGGGCCAGGAAACCCAGCTTTGATCAGTGTGTCAGGGCGGAGAGCAAGGGCAGGACGAACAAGCATAGCTTTGTACTAGAGGGGAGATGAGAGAGAGAGAGACAGAGACAAACCAGTCCAAGAGTCATCATGGCTGGTGGAGAAAACAGGTTATGCAAACAAGGGAGTGAGAAACATTAAAAAAAGAAAGAAAAAGAAGTACGTGAGTCAAAGAAACTATGAATGACAGAGAGAGATGGGGATCACATCAGTGAGTTAGAGACAGTCTATAGTGACAGGAGAGAGAGGAAAAAGCCATGACGTCTTCAGAATGATTAACAATGTTAATGTGGCATTTCTTCCAAACGGCAGCCTCGACCCCCGTCATGTTCACTTTGACTGCAGGCAGGAAAAACGGCCTGTTAGCCTCAGGGCAGGGAATCTCTGTAATTATTTAAAAGAGTAATGCAATAATCCAAAGCACATGAGACTTTTTGGCTTTTTGTGGGCTCTGTGCCTATCATCTTACTTTAATGGTGTTGTCCATTATATCTGTCAGAGCTGTGCTCACAAACTTGGACTAAAGCATCATCTCAGGTGCACTTCAAACTCCTCAGTTAATAGGATCCTCAGTTTTATCTTATATGTTTATTTGTGTAATGGTTTTATCCATAAACTAAATGCCAAATTCTTTGATCTTAGCTAAACAGTTTTCTTATCCAGTTTATGCTAAGCTAAGCTAAGCTAATTTGAAAGCACAGTAGGGAGACTAAATACCTCCTTTGACTTCCCTCCTTTCCAAACCATTTGTCATGAACTGACATGTACAACTTGTACGATATTCCCACATTATATCATCTATTTCTTCTCAATGTCTGGCTTCAAGAGTTCAGAAAAAGGAAAAAAAAAACATGAAAAGACCTTTCATCTATAACACATGTTTTTCAAGTCCTGGCAGTCTATCTGAGCCGCAGGTGAGAAAGACATTCTTCCCCGGTGCTGTTTTTAATACCGGCCCATTAACTTCCTGATTAAAGGTCCTATGAGCTGGTGCCACGAAGGCTCCTGTTATTAATTGGCTTTTAACAAGGGCTGCTGGAGCATGTGCGGCCATACTGTGACTGCAGCCACTGTCGAGGGGGTAATGGGTGTTATCAGGTGATGAATGGGGCAGTGCTGAAGCACAACACAATGCACAAATACAGCCACACGTACAGTTTGATAGTAATGAGCCAGGGAGACAAAGGGTTATTCCGGCTGCAGAGCTGTTTCTAGGCTGAGTGTGTGACCCAGTGCAGGCTCCACCAGACCATAACTCTAACCGGAGAGACCCTGCATCTGACAGCAGCCATCCGTCAGCCAGGCAGCATGTCCAGAAGAGACAGAGGAGGGATGAGGATTAGAATGCAAACCTATTTCTGTGTGTGTGTGTGTGTGTGTGAGAGAGAGAGTATGTGAGTGTCTGAAGGCATCAACATTTGTGCATTTGTGTCACACTTGTGCAATTTCTATATGTGTGTTAATGTCAGACATCCGTTTAAGGTGCTTCCTTGTCTTCACTGCTTCTTTGCTATCAAATCATGTTAAAATAGCAACCCTGGGTTGCTCAAAAAGCCAGAAAACCTGAACATTGTCAATAGCAAATGTTAGCGCTGGACATATTTAAAGCATTTTTGGTAGTATGCAACTTTTCTCACAAATCCCTGTGCACACCTACAGTCGACTGCTAACACATTAGCTAGTCACACATTAGGAAGGATGCTACAGTGTTTCTTTCTGCATTTTAGCACAGACTATGAGACTCAATCACATTATTTTCCAAAGCACTCCTTTTATTTCTTTATATTAAACTAATAGCAACAATTCAATTGCTTTTCCTGTCAGTCTTTTATTGTCTGAGGTTATTTCTTCAAGACAATACATTTTTCTTACATTACATTATATTCTGACCTGTGGCAGATTTCCCCTGGACTTTAAAAAATGTATTCTACTCTCAGTGTACAGTGGTTACTGAAGTCCAGGTCCAGTCCATTGATTCCTGCCTGGAAGTGTTGGCAGCAATACAACATGAAAACATTCATATTATTATTATTATCTCTCCTTCTCTATCTTGGCCGCCTCTTTGCTTACCTGCTCGTGTTGTTGATGTGCTGTTTTCGTTTCTGTATCACCAGCAAAACCTAATTCATAATGATTGAATGAATACTTCATATTTATAAGGGTGATTATCAATTTGGTTAATCGAATGTAACAGCTTTCCCTGTCTTTGCCTTGTGCTGTTGTATGATCTTGTCTCAACATTCAAAACACAATATCTACTCATCTGCAGACAAAGAGCTGAGTGAATGGACTCACCATCATGCATAATGTAGAGCTACTAATTACATACCCTGAATAATTTACATATATTTCAATTAACTATCGTTGGCGTGCCTAATAGGAGTATGAAGAGGGCACAAGATCTGGAGTGTGTTTGTGTACTTAATTCACACACTGTATGAGTGCATCCGGTATATAAGGACAATTATGTGTATGAGTCACAAATGCTTTCATACTGTGTGTGTGTGTGTGTGTGTTCCCCCTGAGGCTTGTTTCTAATCACAGATAGCTGATGCACAGAGAGAAGGGGGGTGGGGGGGCAGAACAGCCGCGGGCACTGATCAGTGTAGGGAAGGCCATCCCACCCATCTGGAAGATCAGCACACCCTACTGACTTTGTGTGTCTGTGTGAGGGTGTGTGTGTGTGTCTATGGACTGTATAGATACAGGGATGAAAACATAATAAAAGATTGATGCGTATAGGAGTAAAAAGTAAATTTTTAAGCATAAAGGAATATGATGAATGTCTCGGGAGTTGTAGTTAAAAGGGTTAATGATTGGTGACGTCATCATATTGGATCATATAAACAAAACCACAGTTGCATCTCCTGGTCTTGCTAATGGCCTTGCAGTATAGAAGAAAACCAAATTTGTGATTCTGATTTATTTACTTGAAAGTGTTTGTGCGTGTGTGTGTGTGCTGGGACAGTGAGCATGTGCACATGTCAAGCTGATGTAGGTTCTGCCATTACCGCCGAATTTCAGTCACCATACATTGGTCCACCTCTGGCCCTCTGTGCAGCCTTGTTCTCTCTCTCTCTCACACACACACACACACACACATTCAACAGCCTCATTCCAGCCCTGCTTCAATAGTCTGTTTCTCTCTGTCTGCCTAGGCCCACTGTGCCATAGCAGAGTCAGCCTACACTTTCTGACTTCAGTGTATTGACCAGGAGGACAACACCTATGAGGCACAAACCGAAGGATCATAATCAATGTATAGATTTTTTTTTCTGAGTTCCTTGTGGTACCAAACAGTGACACGAGAAAACACATGTTTGCGTGCATGCTATAAGGCAGCACTGTCATGGGAATTGGCAATATAACACTAATGAGAATACATCATTAGGGAGTGGCGAGATTCATGTCCCATGATGATTGCCAATTACTTCCACCATCCCTGTCAACTAATAGAAGTGATCATTAGGCACATAGTGTAGTTTTACAATAACTGCAAGATTATATGTGAAAAAACTATGTAAGTATGTCTAACAGCCCTCAAAGTTAAAGCAAAAGCCAACTTCCATTACATTTAAATGGCTGCTAAACAAGATCACAGAAGGTTAATTAGCATCCAGCTTACCCCCTGCTGTGGAGCACTAGTAGCAATCTGTTAAACCACTTGTGGGGAAAAAAATCTAGCAAAGTTTCTGATGCTTCAAATAAAGAAGAAGTGTATAAAATAGAGATATAGTAGCTGTCAATGCTAGTGATCATTATACTGATGTGCATTTCTCAGATGCTATCTGAGGCCCAAGCTAGGTTAGCTTAGCTATTATCCCATTGGCTGAACTACTGTCACACCATGTTCTCTGACACATCAGAAGCAGGTTCACCTGTAGGCATATGTTATACAGTGATTGTGTAATTACACTTCCTGCCAGAAGGGGGAGATTTTAAAGCAGCATCACATTTCTGTGATGCTGCTTTAAAATCTGCACTATAACGCTAACATTATATACAGCAATGAGATCTCTTTTAGTCTTAGTCTGAACAATGTTTATGCTAAAAACTAAGACACACAAAGATGCACATTTGAGTGTTATTTCTGTTAGATCTTAGATCCTGCACTTGTGTTATCAGATAATTAGTAATTTGCATCTCTTTATTCAGGGTTAATGAGACAGAAAGTTTTTTAAAATCACTGTGTTCCAGCAGCCTTGTTTTGAATGAACCTTGACAAATGACTCATTCTCCCCTCTGGCTTTTTAAAATGCATCACTTATTTGTTATTTCAGCCTAGTTTCAAAGTCTTATCCTAATCAACTGCCAGGTGCAAGAACCCAATTATTGCACATTAGATGTGCCTGAATTTGCTGCTCTGTGCACTGCCAAGAGGGGTCGTCTGCAGTAACAGCACCATGAAATATTTGAAATAATACAGGCTGGCTGCAGCCCACTTTTTTTTATTATGTGCTGCCGTGTTTACTCACACCAACAGTTTGCTTTTTTTCTTCGAGGTTTGGAAAATTCCACACTCCACTAAACACTGAATTAAACCAGGTTCAGTTAAGGCAGCACTGCAGTAGATTCATGCACACATACTGTCGTCTGCATGCACACTAGAGGTTGGGTGTTTAAAGTGTATCAGCAAATGTTGTGTGACAGAGTGTGTGTGTCTTTATTTCAAATGTTCGTATCCCATGTGATTCAATTTGGGTTAAGTGAAGAATGAAGTCACTCCATAGGGTGAGAGATATGTGTGTTTCACTGAATGTTCCACAGGGAGAGAGACTGAGCCCCAGGCTGCATTACTCTGAACACACACACAAACACACACACAGAAACACAGATAGGACCCTGTGCACATATCCTGATAGATACAAGCTATAAAACGCATCCTTACATAAAGTAACACTCTGTCACAAACATATCCTCAATTTTAAAAATAGCCATTTGGTCTATCTGCTGGAAGTGTGTTCGTCAGGTTATTAAATAATATCCTGTAGCTCTTTGGTAGCTCATGCAATAACGCAGAGAGGGGGGGGAGGGCTTGTTTCTGTCTGATCCCTCATTAATTAAAGCAGTCACAAGGTGATTGTAGCATACAGTACAACAGAAGAATAGCAAATGAGAGTGTGCATATCAGTGATGTAGAAACAATGTGATGTTTCAGTGATCAGTGATGGTTGCAACAAGTGCAAAGTCATCAGCGAGCGAGCCAGAGAGCTGTATGGAGATATTTCCATGGCTACTTGCAATATCTGCAAAGGACATGATATCCAATTGGACATGTAATCGGTGCATCCTTGTAAGGTCGCAGTGACCTTTGACCTCAAAAATCCCTCACAAAGACAGTTTAGGTATACAGAAACAACAGTGGTCAATGTTTATCATTACCTCTAAAGCCAATTAGCTAGTTAGCAACGAAAGCAGACCACTGCTGTGATGCACTGCATCTGCCGAGGCTACTGCGCCCTGCTGCTCAGTGACACCATTTCTAAATTACCTCTGGCGTCTTTCTCTGCTTTATTTCTTTTTGTATTGGCGCACAACATCTGACACAAATACTGATACATCTGTGATCCACTGTTAACACCAGCAGGTCAACAAACTGGTCAGGCTGTAGTGCAATGATAATGTATACAGTCAGTGAGGGAGATGTGTCTATCATCTCTACTTATCATTATTTGAATAATGCCTCCAACAAATAATATCCACACATATCAATAACATGAGACCATGATCTGAGCTGTAGGTCACAACCCTGCATGTCTATAACTGTATCTGAACAATCAACAGTATTGTTCTAAAAAAGAACCTGCCTTTGTACATTAGTCTATAGAGGAACTCTTTTAAATAGTCTTTTTAATCAAAGCTTAGCATCTTGGGGCTGCCAACACAAAGAAACTCAGTGAATGAAAAAACTCTTCAAGGAAGAAGTGATGATAATAGCACACTGCACCTCACCTGCTGACAGCCTACCCAGGCACTTCATTTGCAGTCTGACTCAGTCCTGGCATCTCTGGACATATTTCTTACTTCCTCATAAGTCTAAGAAGGTCTTCTCTGTCCTCCTTGTCCTTCATTAAAACCAGCTGTGACCATTCAAAACTAGTTTTAACCCCCCTCCTGTTTTTACACAAAAGACTTTCACATTGTGGGTAAATCTGACACTGGTGTAACTGCAGTAAGTGCACAAAGGTGAGGTATCAGTGTGGTGTAGACAGCCTGTCTAGACTTCCTCCCTTCTTCTCATGGTAAAGAGAATCTAAAGTGAAAGCAGCAGAATAAGTGTCGTGTATGAGCAAGAGTAAGGTTGTCAACATAATGGTGTGTGTGTGTGTGTGTGTGTGTAAAAGATGCCTCCAGGGCAAGGTGAGACTCTATCTCCAGTTGCAGCAGGTGTACAAGTGAATAACAGTGTAACAGTGTCCTTGTTTATTGGTTGAAGTGTGGACCAATCAGGCGCCTCAGCACTTTCAGGCCTGCCAGGGATTTAAAACTGAAACTCCATATATGCAGGCAACAGAAGTGTGAAACCTTACTCTCTTGTTCTGCTGTCACTTTGTGAACAGAATTTAAAGGTAAGAGGGGGCGGAGTGGACTCACCTCTACATAGGGCACCACTTTGCAGGTGAACTCTCCCAGCAGCCAGGACTTTGTCAGCTCGTGGAAAACCACCATGGGCAGACAGAAGAAGATGAGCACAAAATCCCAGACAGCCAGATTAGCCAGCAGAGAGTTAGAGATACTCTTCATGTAGTAATTTTGGCATACTATGCACAGGATGGCAATGTTGCCCGCTATCCCCACCAGGAAGATCACCCCGGAGACGCACGTGATTGCGTACGCGCCGTAAGTCTCACTTGTTACAGGGTAGAAGGGGTTCTTGATCTCGTCCCCGAAATCCTGCGAGCTTGGAGGGGTGATCGGTGTGGCGTCCCAGGGGTTCTCCTCTCTGAACGTGAAAAACTCGGTCCGCCTCGTAAAGAGGTCAAAGGGCATGTCGGTGGAAGTGAGAGCCGCTGGTTTGGGGATGGGTTCCCACGGCGACGCGTGAGGTTGAGCCAACATCACTGAGCTTTTGTTGAGCCGGTTTCTCCCCCTCTTCCAGGCTTTCTTCTGCTCGTCTTTTGTGCCTCTCTTGTGCCAGTCGCCCTCCTCTGGTCCCCCTCCTCCCATTGAAGAGGGCTTAGCTGCATTGTAGTGTCCACCTGCTGGCGTCCCCGTACTACTAACACCGCCATTCAACTTTATCCTCTTATTATGGTGGCGCGTCGGGTCCCAATGTGATGGGGCACTCGGATCCTCCATGGGTGTCACAGTCCTATTAAGGTCGCGTTTGTTGTGTCCGATTCGCCTCATTTCTCCAGCAATCACTCTCTTCCAGGGGTGAGTGGAGTTCAGGGTCCCTCTGACGGCAGCCCGCTGCGCCTGTAGCTCCGCCGAAGACGCACCTGTAGCGTACTCCGACAGGAGCGCACGGTCCCGGGCTTTGTTTGGATGACTCTCCCGAGGCGACACATGGAAAATCCTGCCGGAGTACACGCTGCTGTTGCTGTCATCTTTAGTCCGAACTTCTCCATTGTTTCTCAGAGATAACACATGTGTGTGGGCTAGTAACACGAATAACGTCCTAAGCGGCAGAATCTGCATGGTCCACAAATTGTTGAGCGCAGCTTTAATCCTCACGGGTGCATCCTCATATTACTGTGGCAGCACGGGGACACTCCTCCGTTCAGTCAACACCCATGTTGAGCAGAGAGCCGGGGGCGCGCAGGGGGTTCAGGAAAAATCGCTACATTCGTGTTGTGAACGCTACAAACTTGTGAGTATAGTATCCCGGTGTCTCGTTGTGCACCGTGCGCGCTGCAGCTGCAGTAAGCTCCACACCGCCACCGCTTCCTCCCCGTCACTCCCAAAGTCTGAGAATCACCGAGCAGGACAGCGAATCAGTGTCCAGATCCACAGAGAAAGAAGCACGGAGGGATTTGTTGCACATCCACGCACACAATCTACACAGCATTCAGTTTCCAGCTGCGAGTAGCAGCAAAAAAAATAGACCCTCTGTGTGCGTGTTGGTGTTTTAGTTCATTGGGTTGGGTCGGCAGCAGCAGCAGCAGCAGCGTCAATGCGGTGCAGTCCGGGTAAAGCCCACTAGGTTGTGATGCTCGGGAGTAGAGAGGAGAGAGAGGGAGTGGAAGAGGAGGGGTGGAAATCAGTGTGTGTGTGTGTGTGTGTGTGTGCATCTCGTCCGTTCCTCCTCTGCGTCCAATGTCTCTCCGCCTTCGCTTTCTCCAGTTAGGACCGTGCGCTGCAAGAAAATAGACTCCCCTGGCGGCTAACCCCGATCTGTCACTCCTCATCCATCATGGAACATCCAGCAGCCCCGGAGCAGGCTATACGGCGACAGCCCCCCCCGGCAGACAAGCCTGCCACGCCCGGCAAGACGTGCTAATAAATATATTACCCAGTATTTAATGTTTACGCACAGGCGGCGCTGTGATATCTACACACTTACACAACATTTGTCTGATTTTAAACTCAAAGTCGAGAATTTGTTCTTATTTCAAAAGAAAACAAACTTCTGTCTTCATGTGATCTGCAGGCAAACACTGCATAAATACACTTCATCCACAACAGATTCTTTTATAAAAGTAGATAACAGCTTTAAACTCACATAGTGTCTATTATTTGTTATTTTTTTATAATTTTACTGCTGCAAATTTACCACTACACATTTAGCATCTTATGAAAGCACTGGCTGTTATAATGCACTTTAAACTTTCACTTAAATGTGCTCACAGTCTACTTTACTGTATTTTTTTTTTACAATTAAAGGTAATTACAGCCTTTTCTCAAGGACAGTGCTAACCATATGATTACCAATTAGCTTCTGCCTTAGGTAAAACTGATCAAACTTGTGAATAAACTGTTCAAAGGTTATAAAAGGAGTAGACTGACATTCTACATCTGTAGTTTAAGCAAGCTTATACAATCTAAATTGATAAAAGAGAAGAATAGAGCCTCTAAAAGTCAGCAAAGCTAAATTTGGCTAAATATTTAATGCTAGATTTAGTAAAAGTAATTTGAAGTTAGCTAAAATATCTCTACTAGTTTAAATAGATAAAACAGGATTAAAACAAACACTTTAAATGCCAAATTAGTAGCTAATCTAAATACTTAATGGGTTAGTTTAATGCTAAGTGATAGACTTGCAAGTATTCATTGAGATGTGGCCACTGTGATTAAATACACACGTAAACATTCACACAAGCCCACAACCTATGCCTTATGTCCAGTTGCTCTGTCAATAATTCAAGAGCCTCTCGCACTTTGTGCTCTAAATACTGTAAATGGACTCACTCACTCAGCAGGAGACTCATACCACCACATGTTGCAGCCTTGTGGTTCAACGGGATGGTACAATACACACTTTCAGACACGTTAGGACACACACACACACACACACGTTAATATGAATGCACACAGACGTACGCAGACATGGATATAACTTACTACAAATATTTATTTATCTGCAGTTGTACTTTTATACCTGTGTGTGTGTGGTTTTTCAAAAACGTATGTCGTTTGTGAGAGACGGAGAGAGAATTGGCACACAGCAGACATCTTGCTGGTGACCTTCTACATCAAATAGGTGATTGGAGCCAATTCCAGCCAGGGGAGCACACACACACACACACACACACACTTGCTCCACACAAATGCACACACAGCCAAGTCTTACTAGGAGGGAGAATACTGACGATAGATAGCTTCAGTTGTTTAATCTAACGTCTTTGTCTGACCTTGACTATAAGGAAGAAAGTTTGACCATGCAGTGTTATGGATACTTCTGGTCACATGATTACACTATAGGAACCACTGAGAGTCCACAATGCACCTAACAAGTGCAGCATAGCAAGCATTGAACAAGTGAAATACCTTAAACCACGCTGTGTGTGACCTTGACAGTTCCAGCCCAGCAACCTGCTGTACCGTTTTTAATCAGCTGGAAGCCAACAGGGCCGCGCTCCACGTGTAATTATCATGTCTATTGTGTGAGTGCGGTCTTCGGGGACTGTGCAAGTTGGCATGTGCGGGTGAAGATAAAGAGGAGAGGTCCTCCCGCAGATGCACTCATGCATGGAAACACTCTCAGCGGGACTTCAAAGGGCACACACACAGACACACACATATTAAAGGGCGTTAAGTGCAGGAGTCTTGAGTTTAGTAGGGCATGAAGTCTGCAAGATGCACATGCCAGGGCCATGAAGATTTCATGGATGCTGTGTGCAGAGTAAATTATACACAAAAAAAATGACACACAAGCACCCCACATGGCAAAAACAAAAGATAAAGATGATGCTACAGTGCATTCAGTGAATAATAGAAGCATTCCATTTGATTTGATTTGATTGAACTACTGGTGGTAAACAGTTTTTATACTTTACAGAATTATTTACACCCGTACCTCCCTGTGGTTTTGTTCTCAAATGATATTTTCCCAATAAATCAGTAAAAGGGTGGAAATTTTTATCAGTCCGTCAGTCTGTAGCTGCAATTTGTTAGAGCAGGCCAGTGTAAAATTGTCTTTATAAAGTGCAGAGATGGGAGCCTTTTACTAAAATTACAGCAAAAAGAAAATCATCACTGAGTCCATATTGTCGTCTGAAGACTTGCATTTGATTTGCTGCTTGGCACTTTAGGCTTTTATCACTCTGCTAACACAATGGGTTGGTATTCTGGGAATATTTTATGATGAGTAATATGAATTTCTCATACTGTCAATACATCATGAGAAGTTTGCTGCCAGACTGTAGTGATGACAAATGCACAATGGTCTGATGCTGCCACCTAGTGGACTTATGTGGATTAGCAGGCCACACAACTGTTATTTTTAGTGCAAGGGGCGATTGATAAGTTAATCAATCACCCCCTTGTAGGTAGAAGAAGCCTATTTAGGATTTGCGCACATGTTGCAGTTGCATATTGTTTTGGTGCCGCCTCTTCGTGAATCAAAAGTTGACACGTATTTCAGTGCTTTCATGAACGCCGGACTGTTACAGAGAGCGTCTAAGTGTTGGATAAATGCAGGGGACAGGCCACTGCATCATCTGTGCCTCTGTTGTTCTCCTGGGAGGAACTGGAGTGTTTCCAGAACAGCTAGTGGAATTACATTCAATAATGATAACTGATCACCTTATCTTTTAGTGTGCTATATGTATTCCATATCTGTGTTCTTTTCTAGCATTTAATTCTAGCATTTATTTTCTTGTATGAGTAAACAAATATTATTCAGATTCTAATATTATTATCAATTTAAACCATCTGTTGTACAATACATATACCCATACATTACTGTCATCTGAACACCAAGCTCAGCTCATCAAGGACTGTCGAGGTTTTTAAGGGCTATTCTGCTATTCATGCAAAATATAATGAATAAAAAACAATACACACATACAGTTGCTTTTAAATCACTTTTTCACTCCTTTGACATGTTCCAATACATTTGTTATATTAATGTTTTAATGTGTAAAATAGTGAGTTAAATGTGCACGTGACCAACATTAACTGAATGCACACATCCAAGCAGCCAGCGTTGCGTGCACACAATCATTTGTGTCATCTTTTTGTTTCTTAGCTCCTCTTTTTGTTCCATTTTTATCCAGGTCTAGAAAATGTTCAAAACATATTTTTGTTATCCACATTTGGCAATTTGATAAAAAAATCCATACATTAACGGACTTTAAATATTAAACATAACATAAGCTCTCTTTTGTTGTCAATTGAAAGTGTACCGTGGAATGCAAAACACACAGACTTGATTTGTGTGTGCTCATGCGTGTAATGCATTTAAATTCTTCACTCTGCAGTCCCCTAGTGCCATTCATCAGTGACATTTTCTGCACCTCAGGTCACCGAACCACCAACCCGCACACCTGGTGCTTTTCCTCTGTCTCTTCATCCTCCAACCTGCAGGCCAGCCGGACACTGGAGGAGCACTGCACTGTTTGTGAGATAATTCAATTAAACATGTACAGTTGAGATTTCATGCACAGACAGAGAACATATACAAACTCACATAATGATTGACTTTAGCAGGAATGTGAAATTTGATTGTCTGCCTCTGTAGTTCCTTCTCTGGTCAGCAAATGTCACTATGTGACAAAGAGAAGAAGTGTGGAGTGTAAGCTATTATTTTATTATTATATTACTATATCAGACTTTACATTAAGTTGTTCCTAGTGTTTGTTTATGATGTTGATTGTGTTTATCTGTGTCATTCTGTGCTTTTACCTTCATCCTCATGACTGTGTGTGTGTAAAAAACATTTAAAAAAGAATCAATATGTAGAGTCGAATAAAAAAGCAGAACAAAGGGCTGGAGGAGAACTGTGGTTCAGTGCGAACTTGTTTGCTGCTTCATTATTCCTCCCTCCAAAGGTCTGCTCTTCATCACGAGTGTGTGCATTGACAGCATACCAGCATGCCTTTTTGTTGCAAAGGCCAGTCAAAGATAACGTGGACACAGAAATTGGTGCATTTTGACATGCATGTATGTTTCTGTATGTTGATGCTGACTCCACAGCGCATTGCAGGAAGTACCATGGCACAAGGTAATTGTGAGTAACGAGAGAGTAGTGATATACCTATTATACAGATGACAAAACCAAGTAGTAGCTCCAGGACTAAGATGAAGTTGCAGTACAAATTGCAATTCACTTCACAGCCTCTAGTGGCATGTGAGTGGCTCACATATTAGTGAATGGCAGAAGAATATGTTTTTATCACCTAAAACATTTAACAACAACTCTGCAGAGCTAGGGTTAGCATTTCTGTAATGGTCTCAGTGAGCCGAATAAATCGAATATTGAACCACAACTCTGCGACCTTGCTAACTGTAGCCCTAACCCTAACCCTAACCCTAACCCTACTGTGGCTGCTGCGGTAAGGTCTGGGAGGGAGGAGCCCTCTCACTCTCCTGGTAATCCTTTGTTTTCTCCAAAGCTGAAGGAAGAGGCACTGATAGGCTAGACTGCAGTTGAACGCGCAGGATAAAGCCCAAGCCCGCCAGGCTGAGTTTGAACTGCTGGAAGCTGAAACTGAGAAGGAGTTGAAGATGAAGAGGATGGAGCTTCAGCTCCATGCTGAAAAAGAGATCAGGCTGCGTCAGCTGGAGTTGCAAGCACAGGATGTTACCTTTCCACTCCATCTCAGATACCTACCAGCATGTCTACCTCTTCGGTTTCCAGTCCACCAGATGGTGCCACCTTATTTGTGAGTCAAGGATCATTCGACGTGAGTAAACATATTGTTTTGGTGCCGCCTCTTCGTGAATCAAAAGTTGACACGTATTTCAGTGCTTTCAAGCTTCACTGCATTGGCCACAGGAGGTGTGGCCTTTGCTTCTTCAGTGTAAATTGGTTGGAAAGGCCCAAGAAGTTTGTGCAGCATTGACATTAGAGGAAAGCCTACAGTATGACAATGTAAAGTCTGCTATTCTCGCTGCTTATGAGGGTTGTGAACTGATATTGCTGGAAGAATTCAAAAACTGTTTGCCTGAACGAATTGTGGTTCATCTGAATGAACAGAAGGTGTTCACCTTAAGGGCAGCTGCAGTGGTAGCTGATGAGTTTGCATTAACCCTTAAGATTGTGTTTGGGAGTAAGCGTGGGGGTGCGCCATACAGTAAGGATCCGCCTTCACCCTGATGTAGGCAGTTCTTGGTTCCAAAGACTGAGAGAGAACTGTCATGAACCTGGACACTTGGTGGCTGAGTGCCCAGTGCTGAAACGCAAATTTGTGGTAAACAACCAAAAGGGGGTAGGCCTCTTCCAAACTGTGCCGGTTTGGGTCATCAGTCCTCAGAGGATGAGCCTGAGCCTTGTTTAAACCTTTTATATTTGAAGGCACTGTGTCTCTAACAGGAAAACCTGAGGAGGAACGTCATGTCAAGATTTTGTGAGATACTGGAGGATCTCGGTCTTTAATTTTGGCTGATGTGCTATCTTTGAACAACCATTCATCTTGCCATGCAAGCACCTTAGTGCAGGTGGTGGAAATGGGGTGTATTCCAGCTCCCATTACATATGTGTCAATTCAAAGCTAATAAGTGGGTTCTTTGTGGTGGCTGCTCGTCCATCTTTTCCAATCAAAGGTGTGGATTTCATCATGGGAAATGATATTGCTGGAGGAAAAGTGCAGCCTGTTCTGTTTAGGTGATTGATGTTCCAAAAACAAGCTCAGTGGAGGATGAACTGTCACAATGCTATCCTTCTGATTTCTCTCTGAATCTCCCTGTCTCCCATGAAGCACTCATTGCTGCGCAAAAGGCTGATGATTCCCTGGCTAAGTGTTTCTCTGCTTTATCTGAATCAGGTGAGAGGAAGAAATTCTCATACTACCTGGATCATGGAGTCCTGATGTGCCAATGGACCTCAGAAGATTGTCATATGGTAGCATCCAGTGCTGATGACCTGGAGGAACCACAATGAACTGAAACACAACTAAATATGTTGGTGTGTTCAAAAAAAATTTATCTCAGTGAGAGAAGCTTGTTTTGTTCTGCAATAAATAATCAAATCTAGGGGCTCAAATCATCTTGATGACATTAACCTTTCCCCAGAGAGACAAGAATAAAGGAGACCACCATTTTATATCTGTTTTAAATCTGTCTATTAGGGGCTAGAAATTGACCCACATCAAATCTGACAAAGAGTGAGGAAATAAAATACCAAGGTATCTAATTCCTGACTGAGGCCAACTGAAGCTACCACATTGAAATAGTGTCTTGGGGCAGTAAGATGACAAAGGGACCGCCTCTGACTTTGTCCAGTTGACTCCATAGCCAGATAGATGGGAGAACCGTTTTACAAAGTGCAGAAATAGATCGTTATGGTTGTGTGACCAGCACCAGAGCATCATCGGCATACAACAACAGCTTATGGGTGCTGCCATTTATGTGCAAGCCAGGGAAATAAGGATCTATGCGAATAAAGGCTGCGAGAGGTTCCAATGCCAGGGCGAAGAGCAAAGGACTCAAGGGACAGCCCTGTCTAGTGCCTCTATATAGTCTGAAGGGTTGTGAGATAACATAGTTAGTTGTGACAGAAGCTCTGGGATCATTATATAGGAGTTTTGATCCAGGAGATGAATTTGGTACCAAAACCGAAAACCTCTAGGGTGGAAAACAGGAATTGCCACTCAACCCTGTCAAACGCCTTTTTGGCGTCCAGGGAGAGGGCTGCTACTGGAGAGGCATTTTGTAATGAAGCATCCTTTTGAATGATCCACATAATATCAATTAAACGTCTTATATTATCAGCAGAGCTACGGGACCACCCACCTGGTCAGGGAGTATCAGACTGGTCATAACTTTGTCTAACCGCACTGGCAGAATTTTGGATAAAATTTTGCAATCACATTTATTTAAACTAATTGGCCTATAGTTCTTAAAATCCAAAGGATCTTCATCACTCTTTAAAAATTAAGGCTTATAAAATTAGGCAGTGAAGCCGTCTGGACCTGGTGCCTTGCTGGATGGGAGGCCTTTAATAACCTTTGCAATCTCCTCCTTAGTAATAGGAGCATCAAGCGAGTTTACTTGTTCCCTTGTCAGGGTAGGCAAAGAAAGAGAGGAAAATAAATGATGGACCTCTGCAGGATTGGCAGTTGTTTTCAGATGAGTAAAGATTAATGTAGAAGTCCCTAAATGCACCATTAATATCAACAGGCTCGGACACCAGTTTACCATCCTGAGTCCTAACAGCAGGTATAGCGCTCTGAGCTTCTTTATTCTTAAAGGACAGATAACGAATATAATGTGACAGGTGAATTTACTATTACAATTAACAGCAACTGTTGTGGCTGATAATTAGCCTCGATTCTAAACCTAATGTGCAACACAAAGCTTCCATCAGCTTAGGACTGTTGCCAGAGTCGATCTGAAAGGCAGCTGGAGGAGAAACGAAAGACTTTTGAATTTTTTGCTAAGCTGTGATTGGGTAGGTGAGGGACAGCTGAGGCAGCTGATTGGTGAGGGAGGTGCTCTCAAGGGACCCATTAATGGGGGGCTTTTTCATGCACCCAAAAAATAAAAGCCATATAACACTGTACTAACCATGTAAAAAATAATCATATTGCATATCAAACTAAACAGGAGAAACTTTACTACAAGCACATATAAGCCATATTTACACACATCAAACATAACTTCAACACCATGCAAATCAATTATCACTCATCAAAATAAATTCTCATATCAAAGTTGACCCCTTGCCACATTTATTACACAGTTATTGCTAGCTCTGTGATACTTCAAGTCACACAATCAAACAAGGTGTCATATGAAAGCTGAGACTTTACCAATTGACACTGTTACAGTTGTTTTGCTATGTTTAAACATTTGGTAAATTAGAATATAAAGACTATAAAAGTAAAAATCATGAGTAACAAAAAATTCTGTCTTCTTTCTGTAAATTTGCAATAATCAGTCATATTGAAGGCCAATAAATGCTTGGTTCAGATAGACCAACATGTCCTGTGTTTATTCAAGACTAAAAATTATTAGGATTAGACATTTATTATGTTTGTGGAGGACTTTTTGGGGGAGATGTGGCACGGTTGTTTAGCTTAAAATGCATTTTCTTCCATGTGGCTGGTCATTGGTGAGACTAGCACTAATATTACTACTACCTGTCAAATCTATTAGTTCTGACCTTTTGATAGAGGTGTCAATCACCCTAATCAACCTGTCCATTGCGAAGTTGTAAGGCTGCATATTTGTCGAGGTATTAGCTTAGCATTAGGTGGGCGTGGCCTATCTGCTTTATACATCTGTTATAACCTATAGATGTGTAATAATGTATGTATACAAGTAAAAAAAAATTGATGTAAATAGAAGTGATGAAATATATAGTTTGGTTCATTAATTTTAAGACTTTAAAAATTTCCAAGATGGCCGCATATAGTGGTCTACATAGGTTGGACTAAACCCTCTGGAATTCTGTTTCCTTTAATTAGAATGAAATAAAAACTTGGCAGAGATAATGTCCACACGCTTAGCTACAGATTGAGATAACTAGATTGCTTCATCTACATCATTTGTAAGGAGATATTCATTGTAAAGTGTACATTTTTTTATTTTTTTATCATTTCTGCTTTGTGCCATCTTAATTTACAAAGAGCCAGAGGCATACAATTAATACTTACACAACTGTGCAAATCTTCCAGGTGTCCCCTTTATTATGACACCAAAAGTATTAAAATACACCTAGTGGTTGCTGGATATACTCAATTCATTTGGGCATGCCAACGGGTCCAACGGGAATTCCCAGCCTGTTAAAGGTCTCTAGTGGATATAGACCTAGTAAAGATACCTACCTAACAGGAATTTTGGTTATATATGATCTTCTTCTATGATCCCTACACTTACAATGTGTGAGCTGAATGTTACACATTGAAACTGCTGTCCCCTTTTAAAGACTATACTTCTACAGAGACACTGAGGAACCAATGAATCAAAACCCAAACCCTAGCATGTAGAGGTTCATTGAATGTCGTGTTGAAGGTGTAGAGGTGGATCAGTGTGTCAGAGGACATTCTGTAAAGGACAAAGTGCCAGCAGGACAGTCCACATACACTGCCTACTTTGTGAAGGATGGAGCAGTGGGTGGAGGAGCAGATGTTTTCTGTTGTTGTGATAGACAGAATAACCATCATTAGAGCAGGTTAGACACCAAGGACTGGTTGTTTGCTCCCAAAGCTGCTTTCACAATACTCTCCCGTCCTTTTGATTCTTCTGATTCTTCGGTAACTCACTGATATATGACCTCCTCCTCTCCACTTGACTCCCAGTAACAGCGACCAGTCAGAACATTTCTACACAGCAGCTGAGACCACCACTCGAATCTGTCTGGATGGTCATGATATGGTTGCTTGTCCTTCACATATGTCACCTTCCTGTTGTTGTCAGACAGTTTAAGGTTTGTGTGCACTGAGTTTGTGTCGACTTCAAGTTGAAAGAAATCTGATGGAGAGAAAAACACACAGCTGCAGTTTATCATCTGACACATCTGAAGGCTTCATTCTTTCTTTACTGCTGATATGTTGTTCATTCATACAAGTTTTATGATGATAATAATGAATGCACTGACGGACTGATAAAACACAATGTACAAAAAAAAACGAGCTAAAACCCAGTCAATCTTACACTTCCTCAGACCAGGTTTTAACCTCTGCTCTCCACCATATTCCACCCTGCAGGAAGAAACACAGTCAGAATGATTTTCTATCCAACATGGGTTCTCACAGCTAATTGACATAAAACAAAATACACAGGAAGAGGCTGAAGTGTATCCTGTCCCAATTGTCTCTGATTGTGTTGGTTTATGTTGTTTCAAGAGTATTCACAAGGTGAATCAGTTGTTTTACAGTAATTATATGAAGCTAGCTCTGTGAGAAATATTTATCATTTTGTTTTTGTTGTAAATGCCAATTTGATGTCAAATTCACAATTCTACATTAAAAGGAATTTCTGTCAGCAGCAGAGTGATGGGCATGGCTGAAGATAATGCCAGAGATCAGTGAGCAATTTTGCACGTGTGTCCATCTTACTTTTAGTATTATCCATCATCAACAGTTGTTGATCATGTTACTAAACTACAGAAAGATAAATTGTCCTGTGTTATTTACCTGAGAGCCTCTAGTCTTGCACTGTGGACTCTCCAGTACAAGACATAGCAGCTTCACAGCCTGATTCTCCGGGATGGTTGTAGCTCAGGTCCAGCCTCTTAGATGAGAGGGGTTGGAATTTAGTGCTGAGAGCCAGGAAAGCACAGCCATCCTCTGTGATCAGACAACCTACAGCCTGGAGGTTACAAAATAGTTCAAAGAAACACAGATGTTGAACATCTTAAACATCAACCTAAGCGATGATTTTACTGATCTACAACCAGCAGCATCCTGACCGTGAGAGTTTCCAGTATACAGTGTGTACTCTCCAGACCAGCACAAAGAATCTTCACTCCTGAATCCCACAGATTGTTGTTACTCAGGTCCAGCTGTCTTAGGCTAGAAGACTGGGAGCTAAGAACTGAGGACAGAGCTTCACAGCTTCTCTCTGAGAGGTTACAGCTGCTCAGCCTAGGGATGTTCAACAATACATTCAGTTTAAACTTTAAGTTCTCATTTAAACATATTTTAATCAGATCAAATAAAGTACACTTTATTTTGTACTTATATTTTATACTTCTATTTTCTGTAAATAATGTCTATACTATTTGGACATTTTTAGGATGCTGCATGCCTGTATATTGCTGCTGCAATAGCATAATTTTCCAGCTTGGGATGAATAAAGTATTTCTATTCTATTCTATTCTATTCTATTCTATTCTATTAAGTTATATAAGTTCACTTACAGAGCTTCATTGCAGACTTGGACCACTGGCAGCAGCCTCAGAAGAGCCTCCTCTGAAGCAGAGTATTTGTTCAGGTCAAACACCTCCAGATCTTCTGATGACAGTAAGAGGAAGACCAGAGCTGACCACTGAGCAGGAGACAGTTTATATGTGGACAGACATCCTGATCTCATTGACTGTTGGATCTCCTCCACTAGAGAACGATCATTCAGTTCATTCAGACAGTGGAACAGATTGATGCTTCTCTCTGCAGATACATTCTCACTGATCTTCTTCTTGATGTACTGGACTGTATCCTGATTGGTCTGTGAGCTACTTCCTGTCTGTGTCAGCAGGCCTCGTAGGAGAGTCTGATTGGTCTTCAGAGAAAGACCCAGGAGGAAGCGGAGGAACAAGTCCAGGTGTCTGTATGGGCTCTGTAAAACCTCATCCACAGCTCTCTGGTGGAGGAGAGTTTTGTTTCTAAAGACTTTAGACCGCAGAAATGTTGTTTGTTGTTGTTCCAGCAGGTTGACAGCAGAGTTGATGAAGGTCAGATGGACATGAAGAGCAGCCAGAAACTCCTGAACACTCAGATGGATGAAGCAGAACACCTTGTCCTGGTACAGGCCTCTCTTCTCTTTAAAGATCTGTGTGAACACTCCTGAGTACACTGAGGCTGCTCTGATATCGATGCCACACTCTCTCAGGTCTGATTCATAGAAGATCAGGTTTCCTTTCTGCAGCTGCTCAAAAGCCAGTTTTCCCAGAGACTGGATCATCTCCCTGCTCTCTGGACTCCAGTGTGGATCAGTCTCAGCTCCTCCATTATACTTGACATTCTTAATTTTGGTCTGAACAACCAGGAAGTGGATGTACATCTCAGTCAGGGTCTTGGGCAGCTCTCCTCCCTCTCTGGTTTTCAACATGTCCTCCAGAACTCCAGCAGTGATCCAGCAGAAGACTGGGAGGTGGCACATGATGTGGAGGTTTCGTGATGTCTTGATGTGGGAGATGATCCTGCTGGCCTGCTCCTGCTCTCTAAATCTCTTCCTGAAGTACTCCTCTTTCTGTGGGTCAGTGAACCCTCTGACCTCTGTCACCACATCCACACATTCAAGAGGGATCTGATAGGCTGCTGCAGGTCGTGTGGTTATCCAGAGGTGAGCAGAGGGAAGCAGCTTCCCCCTGATGAGGTTTGTCAGCAGAACATCCACTGAGGTGGACTCTGTAACATCAGTCAGGATCTCATTGTTGTGGAAGTCCAGAGGAAGTCGACACTCATCCAGACCATCAAAGATGAAGACCACCTGGAGGTGCTGAAAGCTGCAGATTCCTGCCTCTTTGGTTTCAGTGAAGAAGTGATGAATAAGTTCCACAAGCTTAACTTTTTCTCTCTCAGCACATTCAGCTCTCTGAAAGTGAATGGAAATGTGAAGTGGATGTCCTGGTTGTATTTGTCTTCAGCCCAGTCCAGAGTGAACTTCTGTGTTAAGACTGTTTTCCCGATGCCAGCCACTCCCTTTGTCATCACTGTTCTGATTGGTTTCTGTCTTCCAGGTGAGCATTTAAAGATGTCTTCTTGTCTGATGATTGTTTCTGGTCTGTGTGCTTTCCTGGATGCTGTTCAATCTGTCTGACTTCATGTTCCTCATTGACCTCTTCAGTCCCTCCCTCTGTGATGTAGAGCTCTGTGTAGATCTCGGTTCAGAAGGGTTGGCTCTCCTGTTTTAGTGATCCCCTCAAACACACACTGGAACTTCTTCTTCAGGTTAGACTTGAGTTCACGTTGGCACAGAGAAAAAAAAGCACCTGAAAAATAATTTCCATTAAGTCAGTTCAAAACATTTAGATTTACTGTCTTTACTGCTCGGATACAAACATTCTCACCCAAAAATCTGGAGGTCTGTACACAGAAATATGAACAAAATATTATTTTTTCCATCATGTTAAAGCTGTTAAACTCCTCTTACTGCTCTGCAGATGCTCAGCCAGCTCCTGCTTCATTCTCTTCAGGAAGTACACTGCGATTTGCACAAATGACTCTTTGCTGCTCCTCTGCTCTTCATCCTCCCACTGACTCTCTGAGCATTCTGAGTAATCTTCACTCAAAACCATCTGGATCTTCTTCAGCTCATCCCTCACAAACCTGACAATGTTCTCTTCCAGCAGCTGCAAGATAACAGTAGATTACTTTGTAACCCAGGTTCTCTGAGTGAAGACACCCTACATTACCCTCCATAATCCATATGTATGGGGACAGACCTTTACAAGGGCTGTGGATACTTCTTATGACTCTGGCTATACTGTAACACTGGGAGTGTCAAGCATTTATCACATATAAATATGGTAGAAAATAAATACATTATGTAATGTTCATTTATGTGGCATGATTATCACTGCTATTTGGGAATATCTGTAATGGGTTTTTTATTCCAAGTAAATCCCAGCTAGCCCCGCCCTACTGTATTTAAGGGCTCACAGGAAGGAAGAAGTAGAGCTAGGGGAAGATGCCAGAAGTAGAACAAGGCTGGCGCCAGCGAGGGTCTATGAGGCAGGCAGATGAATCTTCTCTGCATGGGTCCGGAGTGTCTGAGTAAGGTAGACCAAAGGATTGGCGGAGGAGATATGGCCTGCTTCGGCCTGTCAAGGAACTGTGTCCAGCCTCGCCAATACCTGACTGAGGGATATACGAGGTGAACACACTGTCCTGGACTCAGTAAACGGAGGCTTTAAGCGTGCCACGAGATAGCGCGGTAGTTAGCATTGTTGGCTACCATGCAGTAGGCCTGGGTTTGAATCCTCTACAAGACATCCCTGGAACTCGTGTGAGATCCATCCTTTTTGATTTATTTCATTATTTTACCTGGTATATCAGTGGGATAGTGATGGCTCTTTTCTTTGGCTTTTTGCCCTTTTTGTGGATTATATGTTTTAAATTGACCAGCGTGGGACCAAAACCAAAAGACTGCATTAAGACTGTATCAGAACAGGATAATTCCATTATGGACAATGTATTGTGGTGGTGGGGGGATTGTCAATGCATTGTGGTGATTTTTGTTAATATATTGAATTCAAGAAGCATTCTTGGTTGCTGTGGTTTGTGTTTGAATTAACAGTAGAAAAACCCCTTGGTATTTACATCAGCTAGCGATCCTGGCCGATGTGAAAGCATTCCTGTAATAGAATGTGATGGTTTGATGGATGAGGTTGAACATGAGTCCGCCTCACAAATTTTAGACACTAGGGTGCACATTCTGAGAGGGCCTCAAGGGCCTTATGGAAAGATAAGGCCCTTGAGGCCCTCTCAGAATGTGCCCCTTCCTGTTATTTAATATGCTTATTGGATCAAATACATGTTCCAGTGTGAAAGTGTCTGCTTGGTGACTGGCTGTGCCAGATAGGCACTGGGCACATGTGAGGAGGCACCATCTCCAGTATACAGATGCCCAAGCGAAACTGAAAGAGATACGCTCTGTGTGCGGCCTGCATTCCGAAGGAATCCTTGGACTGACAGGGCAGCAGCCTGCTCTTCTTGCTGACCTGGGCACACCAAGTTCTGCAGAAGTTGGGCCACATTGTTACAGATCTGATCCTCTGAGCAAGGACACATCCTGTCGTTCAAATAATTTAGGGTCTATAGATCATCCCTTTGTGGGGGTTCCAGGACTGCATCCATGCATCTTGAGAAGGTGCACTGGGCTAGAGAAATGCCAAAAGGGAGGATGCAAAACAATTGCCTTGGACTGCCAGAAAACCACTCTTGGCAGCTTAGACTGAAGCTGTTGCTCAGTGGTAAAAAAACCAGGGCTCTGGCATTGCTCACTCATGGCAGGCAGAATGAAAAATATCATGCAGGAAGCTAGGTCCTGAGTGCCTATCTGTCATTTTAATCCCACAGCCAAAAAAAAGATCTAGGCTCACTATGCTATGTCTATATATAACATAGTATATTATTTCTGTTTTTGTAAATAGGCATTCAGGGCCAAAATTTACCCAATAAAAACCTGGCAGACAATGTAAATATGCCATGGGTCATTTGGTACCGGGCCGCACAGAAAGACTGAGCAAAACATATTATTCATTATCTGAGTCTGAAAGCTGTTTCATTTTATAAATGATCAGATTCATCCGCCTGTGCCTTTAAGCACCTGCCCAGACGCTTGTCTCGGTCACGGGATATGGCCCCCAAAATTAAGCCCACAAGCAAGCAAAAATGATAAAAAACAAACGTCTTTGGAGAGCTTCTTCGGAAAGGGGAAAAGGCCTGACAAGGAGACAGAAGAAGAGGAGCCTACCCCTTCAAAGAAAAAGAACCTGCATTTAAAAGACGATATCAGGAGTCCTTAAAATACGGATTTATTGCAACAGGTGATTCTCACACACCAAGTCCGCTCTGAGTGATATGTGGCGACAGACTCGCAAATGAGGCAACGAAACCTTCAAAACTGCGAGACCGAGCACCCTGCATTAAAAGACAAGCCATGGAGTTTTTTGAAAGAAGAAAACATGAAGAAGGACAGAAGCAATTAATGACGGCCAAAACAAAATTACAGAGTGGACTGGACATAAGAAACACGCTTCGGGTGTCATTGTCTCCCATTATCCCCAGATGGGACCGCCTCATTGCTGAGAAAGCTCAAAGGCTCCCACTAATTAAGCATGAT